>NC_064926.1:278832152-279134496 GCF_023897955.1 Schistocerca gregaria
CATGGGCGAAGTTTCGCGCGCCTGAGAATCTTTGGTTCGATTCCGATTCCGGCGCGAAGCAAAGGGCCTGGAACTGTTTTGCGCTTCCGATCTGAGCTTTTTCTGGCAAACACTCTGAACATGTCCTTTTTTATTACAATAAAAGCAAATAGCTTGGCGTGACGGGCAATTCCCACGCGAATGTTTAGTAGCATACCGCGGGCATGATTTGAGCACTGCATTTGCTTGCCGTCGCGGCACACGTGGCTGAGAGCCTGGCGGCAGTGGCGCGGCCTGGCGCGCGGGCTGTTTACTGCTCCGTGCAGCTCGCCCGGCGGGTGACACACTGCTGGCGAAGTTTCAAATGATTCCTGAGCAAAGTCAAGTGTGTCCTGCCAATCCAATATGTCCATCACTTGTTGAAGGGAGGGATTTAATAGTTTCAAAATCTGTTCCCTTATACGAACATCAGAAACATTCTGTACAATTGCATCACGTACCGTAGTATCTGAATAAGGGAGTCCACATTGACACTCAAAAGCACAATTCCTAGTAAGACCTTGCAAGGTTGCAAACCACTCCCGATTAGTCTGACCTGCCGTACGTTTTGTACGAAAGAAGGTACACCTTATCGCAACTACACTCCTGGAAATTGAAATAAGAACACCATGAATTCATTGTCCCAGGAAGGGGAAACTTTATTGACACATTCCTGGGGTCAGATACATCACATGATCACACTGACAGAACCACAGGCACATAGACACAGGCAACAGAGCATGCACAATGTCGGCACTAGTACAGTGTATATCGACCTTTCGCAGCAATGCAGGCTGCTATTCTCCCATGGAGACGATCGTAGAGATGCTGGATGTAGTCCTGTGGAACGGCTTGCCATGCCATTTCCACCTGGCGTCTCAACTGGACCAGCGTTCGTGCTGGACGTGCAGACCGCGTGAGACGACGCTTCATCCAGTCCCAAACATGCTCAATGGGGGACAGATCCGGAGATCTTACTGGCCAGGGTAGTTGACTTACACCTTCTAGAGCACGTTGGGTGGCACGGGATACATGCGGACGTGCATTGTCCTGTTGGAACAGCAAGTTCCCTTGCCGGTCTAGGAATCGTAGAAGGATGGGTTCGATGACGGTGTGGATGTACCGTGCACCATTCAGTGTCCCCTCGACGATCACCAGAGGTGTACGGCCAGTGTAGGGGATCGCTCCCCACACCATGATGCCGGGTGTTGGCCCTGTGTGCCTCGGTCGTATGCAGTCCTGATTGTGGCGCTCACCTGCACGGCGCCAAACACGCATTCGACCATCATTGGCACCAAGGCAGAAGCGACTCTAATCGCTGAAGACGACACGTCTCCATTCGTCCCTCCATTAACGCCTGTTTTCGACACCACTGGAGGCGGGCTGCACGATGTTGGGGCGTGAGCGGAAGACGGCATAACTGTGTGCGGTACCGTAGCCCAGCTTCATGGAGACGGTTGCGAATAGTCCTCGCCGATACCCCAGGAGCAACAGTGTCCCTAATTTTCTGGGAAGTGGCGGTGCGGTCCCCTACGGCACTGCGTAGGATCCTACGGTCTTGGCGTGCATCCGTGTGTCGCTGCGGTCCGGTCCCAGGTCGACGGGCACGTGCACCTTCCGCCGACCACTGGCGACAACATCGATTTACTGTGGAGACCTCACGCCCCACGTGTTGAGCAATTCGGCGGTACGTCCACCCGGCCTCCCGCATGCCCACTATACGCCCTCGCTCAAAGTCCGTCAACTGCACATACGGTTCACGTCCACGCTGTCGCGGCATGCTACCAGTGTTAAAGACTGCGATGGAGCTCCGTATGCCACGGCTAACTGGCTGACACTGACGGCAGCGGTGCACAAATGCTGCGCAGCTAGCGCCATTCGACGGCCAACACTGCGGTTCCTGGTGTGTCCGCAGTGCCGTGCGTGTGATCATTGCTTGTACAACCCTCTCGCAGTGTCCGGAGCAAGTATGGTGGGTCTGACACACCGGTGTCAATGTGTTCTTTTTTCCATTTCCAGGAGTGTATATTGCCTGATTCTTTGAAATATGCATCTAATGCAGACAAAATTTCTTCGTAGGACAGAGTTGGGACGTCGCGTCGGGGAAATAATTTGACTATCACACGGTACGTGGTCACACCTACGGAAGAAAGAAGAAAGGCTGCCGCTCGTTACCTTGAATTCTGTAGGCGGCGAGATGGAATCCAAATTGGCGTGACCACTCCGGCCAGCTTTCCGGTGCAGCATCAAAAGGTCGAAACGTTGGTGCAACAGCGTGTTGTGGCTGCGTTAGTGGTGAAGCGGCTGCTGTCGCATCGTTTTGCATCGCACGTTGACCCTGGACGAGCAGTCCAAGGGCATCCGGTAAGGCCTGAGTCTGCTGATTCTGTAAGCGATAAAATTCGGACAGTACATCTGGTGATTGTGGCGAAGCCATTACACAAGTAAATCAGGACAATTTAGATAAGAACACCTTAACTCTCGTCGCCAATGTTGTGGTTGGCAGGAGAGCCAACCGTGTTTTTCTAAAGGAGGCCGAAATGCACGCGTCTCAGCTCACGCAGGCTGGCGTGAGGTCTGGAACATGACAAGGGAATTAGAATTGAGAAAAATGGACGTAGCTGTTGGAATACTTAACTTTAATCCATTCATGGAGAACGTCACTCTTTATGGTACATGATTCACAATATCAATAGTACGGATACTGGCGCCTTGCTAGGTCGTAGCAAATAACGTAGCTGAAGGCTATGCTAACTATCGTCGCGGCAAATGAGAGCGTAGAAGTCGGTGAACCATCGCTAGCAAAGTCGGCTGTACAACTGGGGCGAGTGCTAGGAGGTCTCTCTAGACCTGCCGTGTGGCGGCGCTCGGTCTGCAATCATTGATAGTGGCGACACGCGGGTCCGACATATACTAACGGACCTCGGCCGATTTAAAGGCTACCACCTAGCAAGTGTGGTGTCTAGATGTGACACCACGTATTCTATTATGTGTTCTTTTAAATGACAGAAATAAGGAAGTATCTGTTACAATGCATTTGCGTTATATTCAGATAACCGTTGCATTAAATGCTCCCTCTGCAACAACAGTTAAAAGCTGCTATATTCAAACGCTCACAGTATTATTCTTTACGGTAATCACGGGAGCGTAGCCGTTTTACAAAGTTCATGCTGTTGTGGTTGGCAGGAGAGCCAACACCGTGTTACTAGAGGAGGCCGAAAGGCACGCGTTTTAGCTCCCGCAGGCTGGCATGAGGTCTGGAACAGGACAGGGAAATTAGACTTAAGAAAAACTGACGTAGCTGGTGGAATACTTAACTTTAATCCATTAATGATTAACGTCGGTTTTGACGGTACATGATTCACAATATCAATAGTAACTGATAATGGCGCCTTGCTAGGTCGTAGCAAATGACATAGCTGAAGGCTAAGCTAAACTATCGTCTCGGCAAATGAGAATGTAATTAGGCAGTGAACTATCGCTAGTAAAGTCGGCTGTACAACTGGGGCGAGTGCTAGGAAGTCTCTCTAGACCTGCCGTGTGGCGGCGCTCGGTCTGCAATCACTGATAGTGGCGACACGCGGGTCCGACGTATACTACCGGACCGCGGCCGATTTAAAGGCTACCACCCAGCAAGTGTGGTGTCTGGCGGTGACACAACACATGCAATCCTTACATATCGTATAATCTTAGCATAATTTGTAAAGCAAATGTTCTGTGTGTATCTCCAAGATACGTTGTAGATGACAATACTAAAGTGCATTATTTACCATTACTATTGAAATATACACTAAGGTCACAAAAACTTTGGCATAGCGATATGCACATGTACTGTACAGACGGCGGGAGTATCACGTGCACAGGGTATAAAAGGGAAATGTATTGGCGGAGAGGTCATTTGTACTCAGGTGATTCATACGTATAATTTGACGACGTGATTATGGTCGCACTACGGGGAATCAGGAAACTTTGAATGCGGAATGGTTGATGGAGCTAGACGCACGAGATATTCCATTTCCAAGACCGTTAGGGAATTCAATGTTGCGAGATACACAGTGCCGAGCATATGCCGAGAATATCATATTACAGGCATTACCTCTCACCAAGGTCAACGCAGTGGCCAATGGCCTTCATTTAACAATCCTGAGCTGCGACATTAACGTAGAGTTGCCAGTGCACTTCGTTACACAGCAGCAGAAATCAATGTGGGGAGTACGACTAACGTATCCGTTAGGACAGTGTGATGAAATTCAACGTTAGTGGGCTATGGCAGCAGAGGACTGACGTGAGTGCATCTGGCAGAAGCACGTCGAAGCCTTAAACGCTTATCTTGGGCTCGTGACCACATTGGCTGGACACTAGACGACTGGAAAAGCGCGGTCTGGTGAGATGAGCCACGATATCAGTTTGTAAGAGCGGATGGTATGGTTTCCCGTAAATAAGGACCCAGGTTGTCAAACTGTGGAAGCTCGTGCGCCGCTATAATAGTGTTAGCTGGTTTTAAGTGGAATGGACTGGCTCTTTTGGACGACCTGAATCGGTCATTGACTAGAAATGGTTATTTTCGGATACCTGGAGACAATTTGTAGCCATTCAAGAACTTCATATATAAAAAAAAATCTATGACATTTTTGTGAATGACAATGTGCCGTGATACCGGACGTAATCAAATGTTCAAATGTGTGTGAATTCCTAAGGAATCCCAAACTGCTGAGGTCATCGCTCCCTAGACTTACGCACTACTTAGTATAACTTATGCCAAGAACAACACGCACATCCATGCCCGAGCGAGGACTCGAGCCTACGGCAGCAGCGACGTCGTAAACCGTGACATTGCGCCTCGAACCATGCGACCACTCCGCGTGGCGGGACGGAATCCTTTGCAAATGGTTTTGAAGAACATTCTGGGCAATACCTACGAATGATGGGGGCACACACATCACCCGATATGATCCTATCGAACATTTATGGGACATAATCAACAGTTTGTACACAAAAACGTGCACCGGCACACTATCGTAGTTGTTGACGGCTATAGGTCAGCATGGTTCAGTATTTCTGCAGGTGACTTCCTGTGACTTCTTGAGTCCAAGTTACAACAACGGACAAAAGGTGCTCCGACACGATATTACGAGGCACCCCACAATATTTGACACCTCAGTGTATGAAATCTTAAAAATTTTAACTTTTCATCGATTCTTGGAAGAGCATATGTTACTTTACTAACTGAAATCTCCTAACAAGTACTATGTAGTAAAGCCAGATTTACAGCACACTTGGTCTACACTTTTCAGATATATTCAGTTTGTATGTTCTGATCACATCTACATGAGCAAGACCTTTTGTTTGTTTTACAGAATAATAAGGTTTCCTCGAAATTGGTTTAGCTTTGCTACTTCACTGTTTATGTATACAATGTTCACCAAATTTTATCAGGATTAACTGGTTTCAAATCCTAAATTTCACAGCATTACAAATACACTACACTATTAAGTGAATTAATAAATGGTAAATACTAACTTCAGTCGTACCCTTGTGTGCCGATGTCGAAATAAGAAGGTAGGAAGTTATGGTGTTTAGGAACCGCGTTAGTCCAATGTTTCATTCTGTCTTCCGATACTGATTGCCTTTAATGTAACATCAGGTCACGGACTAGGCACACTGCATCGTGAGGAGGTCAGATACTGTGTGGAATATCAAGTGATTTCTCATTATTTTTAATTGTTCGTAGCAATGTAACATTACTAAAAATAATCGCAAATGGTCGTCCTTAAATCTTTAATTATAAATTAATTAGCTCTCATTTCCAAGTAAGCAATTCTCATTTCATCTATAACTCTTTGTTACTGGTATTTCCTACTGCAGCTTTTTCTTCTTTTCAATTTAGGTGACATTTCCTTGTACTAAGACAAACTGGAACATTTTAAATATCTCGAAAATAAATAGTTGGAAGTATACCATCTACATCTACATCCATACTCCGCAAGCCACCTCACGGTGTGTGGCAGAGGGTACCCTGAGTACCTCTATCGGTTCTCCCTTCTATTCCAGTCTCGTATTGTACGTGGAAAGAAGGATTGTCGGTATGCTTCTGTGTGAGCTCTAATCTCTCTAAATTTATCCTCATGGTCTCTTCGCGAGATATACGTAGGAGGGAGCAATATACTGCTTGACTCTTCGGTGAAGGTATGTTCTCGAAACTTCAGCAAAAGCCCGTTCCGAGCTATTGAGCGTCTCTCCTGCAGAGTCTTCCACTGGAGTTTATCTATCATCTCCGTAACGCTTTCGCAATTACTAAATGATCCTGTAACGAAGCGCGCTGCTCTCCGTTGGATCTTCTCTATCTCTTCTATCAACCCTACCTGGTGCGGATCCCACACTGCTGAGCAGTATTCAAGCATTGGGCGAACAAGCGTACTGTAACCTACTTCCTTTGTTGTCGGATTGCATTTCCTTAAGATTCTTCCAATGAATCTCAGTCTGGCATCTGCTTTACCGACGATCAACTTTATATGATCATTCCATTTTAAATCACTCCTAATGAGTACTCCCAGATAATTTATGGAATTAACTACTTCCAGTTGCTGACCTGCTATTTTGTAGCTAAATGATAAGGGACCTATCTTTCTATGTATTCGCATCACATTACACTTGTCTACATTGAGATTCAATTGTAATTCCGTGCACCATGCGTCAATTCGCTGCAGATCCTCCTGCATTTCAGTACAATTTTCCATTGTTGCAACCTCTCGATACACCACAGCATCATCTGCAAAAAGCCTCAGTGAACTTCCGATGTCATCCACCAGGTCATTTATGTATATTGTGAATAGCAACGGTCCTATGACACTCCCCTGCGGCACACCTGAAATCACTCTTACTTCGGAAGACTTCTCTCCATTGAGAATGACATGCTGCGTTCTGTTATCTAGGAACTCCTCAATCCAATCACACAATTGATCTGATAGTCCGTATGCTCTTACTTTGTTCATTAAACGACTGTGGGGAACTGTGTCAAACGCCTTGCGGAAGTCAAGAAACACGGCATCTACCTGTGAACCCGTGTCTAAGGCCCTCTGAGTCTCGTGGACGAATAGCACGAGCTGGGTTTCACACGACCGTCTTTTTCGAAACCCATGTTGATTCCTACAGAGTAGATTTCTAGTCTCCAGGAAAGACATTATACTCGAACATAATACGTGTTGCAAAATTCTACTACTGATCGACGTTAGACATATAGGTCTATAGTTCTGCACATCTGGTCGACGTCCCTTCTTAAAAACGGGGATGACCTGTGCCCTTTTCCCAACCTTTGGAACGCTTCGCTCTTCTAGAGACCTACGGTACACCGCTGCAAGAAGGGGGGCAAGTCCTTTCGCGTACTCTGTGTAAAATCGAACTGGTATCCCATCAGGACCAGCGGCCTTTCCTCTTTTGAGCGATTTTAATTGTTTCTCTATCCCTCTGTCGTCTATTTCGATATCTAGCATTTTGTCAACTGTGCGACAATCTAGAGAAGGAAGCACAGGGCAGTCTTCCTCTGTGAAACAGCTTTGGAAGAAGACATTTAGTATTTCGGCCTTTAGTCTGTCATCCTCTGTTTCAGTACCATTTTGGTCACAGAGTGTCTGGACATTTTGTTTTGATCCACCTACCGCTTTGACATAGGACCAAAATTTCTTAGAATTTTCTGCCAAGTCAGTACATAGAACTTTACTTTCGAATTCATTGAAAGCCTCTCGCATAGCCCTCCTCACACTACATTTCGCTTCGCGTAATTTTTGTTTGTCTGCAAGGCAAAACTTTTGTGTTGAGCCGTCAGGTTCTCTGTAATCTGCTTTTTGTCACTTTTGCTAAACAGAAAAATCTTCCTACCTTTTTTTAATATTTCTATTCACGGCTGAAATCATCGATGCAGTAACCGCTTTATGATCGCTGATTCCCTGTTCTGCATTAACTGATTCAAATAGTTCGGGTCTGTTTGTCACCAGAAGGTCTAATATGTTATCGCCACGAGTCGGTTCTCTGTTTAACTGCTAAAGGTAATTTTCAGATAAAGGACTTAAAAATATTTCACTGGATTCTTTGTCCCTGCCACCCGTTATGAACGTTTGAGTCTCCCAGTCTATATCCGGCAAATTAAAATCTCCACTCAGAACTATAACATGGTGGAGAAATCTACTCGAAATATTTTCCAAATTATTCTTCAGGTGCTGAGCCACAACAGCTGCTGAGCCCGGGGGCCTATAGAGACATCCAGTTACCATGTCTGAGCCTGCTTTAACCGTGACCTTCACCCAAATCATTTCACAATTCGAATCTCCGTCAACTTCCTTCGATACTATTGCACTTCTTATCGCTATAAACACGCCTCCCCCTTCACTGTCCAGCCTGTCTCTGCGGTATACATTCCTATCTGAGTTTAGGATTTCATTAGTGTTTACATGTGGTTTCAGCCAACTTTCTGTCCCTAGTACTATATGGGCGTTGTGACCGTTTATTAATGAGAGCAGTTCTGGGATCTTTCTATAGACGCTCCTGCAGTTTATTATTAGCACATTAATATTGTTATTTCCTGTTGCATTTTGCCTACTCCTGCCTTGCCGCGTCTCAGGAGGCGTCTTGTCGGGCCTAGGGAGGGAATTCTCTAATCTAAAAACGAGACGTAAGCTCTGTCTTAGTAACTTGATTCTGAGTGCATATTCACTTCAGTACGAGGCAACAAATTTTATCAATGACCATAAAACAATGCGAAATTCGAGGTGTGTCGCAACGCTATTTTTTTCTCGGTCGCTTTCGGTTGGAATTATACGTAATTTGTTGTGGAGCATCGTGGAATTTTCCCACTTTAGCTCTTATAGTTTCATGAAGTTTCGATATGTGACGGCGCTATACGTAGCCTTCCTATTTAGTCCTACAGGCCCATCAATCAGTTAACCAATCGAGCTATACGAAGCCTTTAAAATGGTGTCTGTAACGGAGGTGCGTTGCAAATGGCCGTTATTTTGTGTCATCGTAAATGTGTTAAAGCGCCTGCAGAGTACCTACGGAGAACTGGAAACTAACAAAAGCACGGTGACTCGTTGAGCGAGGCGTCAGTCATCATCGGAACAAGGTCGCGCAGCCTATCTCCCGTGTGCCGGCCAGCCGCACACTTTAATTCCTGCGATGTTGTTGTGTGTGGACTCTCCCATTCGAAGTGGTCGACGGATCACAATCAAACAATCCGTCGCTCAGTTGTGGATGGTGGGATGGTTATTGATGGAGCAAGACGTTGGCTCCGATGTCCACCAGTACCACACAGGCCTACAGCCCCTTGTAATAAGGTAGCATAATGTCGTCACATTGAACGGCGATTACGTTGAAAAGTAGGGTTTTATACCAAAATAGTCTACAATAATATGGTGTATTGGACCTGCATGATCTAAGTTCATTTGCCAGCATAATATTAACCACTCTAATCAGATAGCCATGTTGCAGATCTCCCCAAAAATCTAATTTCAGAATTATATGTTCCCTACGTTCTCTCTAATTTTAGTATTGAACTATGAGAAAGGTAGTTTAACTTGCACATGTGGAGACACTGATGTTAGATGGAATGATACTGTGCTAACTATGCCACGATCTTATACAAAGTATCCGATGCACAGAAAACTGTAGCAACTACGAAATACTGCGTATACCCTTGAATTTTCTGTAAGCAACACTCCAAAGAAATTTAGCATGCTGATGAAAGGCTCATACAACATATGATCTATTAACACCTTTGACAATGAAAACAGCTTTAATGGATCTGCACCTAGTAGCAAAATAACTATGGAACTTTACAGAAGTGCGGAAGGTAGAATAGAGCAGTTCAGAGGTCGCAATCGACCCTGGGCACCATTACAATAATCTGGACGTTGGAATATAATAATTATGTGACCGATATTTTTGTGAAACACACGCAGATTACAGTATTGCTCATACAAAAATATGTAAGTTTTTAATCTTCAGCTGATAGCGATATGTGAGATCTCGTCCGAAAACCCTTTAAGGAGAATCTTAATACAGTTGTTTTGTGTGTCGCCAAAGAAAAGACCACACGCCGACAATATAAATTATAAAAGGACCACCAAAGCGATACACGGGGTTCAATCGATCGTTGTCATTCAACCACGATATACCTTGGTACACTTCATGATGTGGCATACTGCTATCCATGATCAAATACGCTGAGCTTCTGACTGTAATGAAAATAACTGACTTGAGTGTTTATCCATCGAACTACCTACCACTCATTTCAGTGCAAATGAGTATGTATGAATTTTCATGGATTGATAAATTACTGAAACGCCTGAGTTTTAGTTTTTGTACATTTTTTGTTTTCTGTGCCGCCCAGGGTACTGTAGAAAACAACGCGGCAATTGTCGCAACTTTGTAGGCAAGTAGGTAACAGTGCGTACTTAACAGACGGAGTATTGATTAACAATACTTGTAACTTTGAATAGAGGCCTTCTCTGAACTATAACGAATTCTAATTACAATAGGAAAACTTTGATGGATTTCAAAAACTGTAAATTGTGCATGTGAATTTCTCTTGAGTATATTGATTTTTGTAACTGTAAACTATGATTTATGTCTATAGCTCCTGACTCTTGCCGGCCGGAGTGACCGAGCGGTTCTAGGTTCTACAGTCTGGAAGATCGCGATCGCTACGGTCGCAGGTTCGAATCTTGCCTCGGGCACCGATGTGTGTAATGTCCTTATGTTAGTTAGGTTGAAGTAGGTCTAAGTTCCAGGGGACTGATGACTTCAGAAGCCCCATAGTGCTCAGAGCCATTTTTTCCTTTCTGATTATAAGGAGAGAGATCATTATATTCCAGTTCCTCAAGCTGGATCATCGACTTGTGCGCTGAAGAGTATGGGCAGTAGCATTTTCGATTGCTTTCTGTCTGTCTCCACAAAAAATTTTCTGGAGCTTGTAGGTGGCAGCGATATTTAAAATCGCTCAAACGCATCCTAAATGCACCAAAACAAACAATAATAAAACTTCTAACTCGCAGCCCCAGACTACTACTATACAGGGTGATTCACCTGTCGTTTTATACAACTCGCAATGTTATAACTGGCCATCGCATAATAAGCGCCAGAATTTAATATTCTGTCACCTGTTTAGCGCAAACTGTTATTCCTACAGAAGAAATGTATAGGCCAGTTTGTTGGATATGTAGTGCAGTAAAATTTTATAATGATGTTCGTTTTGGCTAAAGGCCGTACTTTTCATGCTATTTAACAAAAACGTACAGAAGCGATTTTCGAACACATTCCGAGTCCCATTCTCAGCCTCACCTATCAGGATTTCTAATATGTTGTTCATTGTACTCCCTCCTACCACTGTATACATATTTGGGATTGCAAAGTTTATTTCGTGTATTCTGTCTATCTTGGTCTTCATTTACTGGCCTTATAATGCCGCCGGTTTCGTCGAGCACTTACAAACAAGGGAATTTTGGTCTGCGTAAATTTTACCCAACAATTTGGAGAATTATAAGAACAGAATGTAACCTCTTACACTGTTGTATTCGTAGGAACTTCTAACTACGGAATTATTGTACTTGGAAGGACTAAGTTAGGATCGAAATGTCAACGTAATAATTATTAACGTAATGCTTACGAAAGTCGTCTTTTATTCATTACCCTCACCTCAATATTTTAACTAATAATGTTATGAAATGTTAACTATGTTGGTGGTGTAATAGCTCTATCAAATTGAGACCTAAAAAGGGTTACAATGGAACAGTTCATGTAGTCGAAAATTTTTATACAGTGATAGGAGAGAGTGACACGAACAACATACTAGATAGAAATTTTGACTGGTAACGGAAGAGTGTAGGCTCGAGGAGCGATTGAAAGCCACTTTTCTCGTTTCGAATAACTCGAAAACTGTGGCCTCCAAGGAAGTGTCCGAGTACAAAATCCTACTAAATTAAGTTTACTGTGGAAAGGTCCTGCTAATTGTTTTCTGTAGGAATAATGTTTTGCATATATCGTGTAACAGAGTATGAAAATCTCGCATGTGGTTTATGAAGACCGGCAATAACATTGTGGGGCTGCATATAACGACAATAGTAGAGGCAGCTGAATCACGCTAAATTGATGAATTTCTGAATAAATCTAGCCAAGCCATTCACCTCAGCTTCTAAACCTTCAAAATATCATAATTCTGTTTTCATTCAAATGAAATACGAAAAAGGTCTCTGTAATTGACGTATGTAATCTCTTTTGGTAGCTATATAGGTACTGGCATCAATTTTCTTTTCTGAAATTGAAATGTAATAAATTCTCCTGCTGGTATCGTAGTTTTAAATGAAACGTATTCAACATCTTTCCATTCTTCGTAGCCCAGTTATTAGTTTGCGAGAACGTACAGTACGTAGAACTCAGTATTTAGCTCTTCTGAATACGCAATTGATTGCTTCCTTGTGAGAAATTATCCCGTCAGGCTAATGGGGGAGAGGGATGGGAGGGGGTGTGCTGTCTGAGTGTCCTTTCACAAAAGTGGAATAGCAGAATAAAGTTTAATCTAAGACTGATATTAACTACAGTTAGCAGCACGTAGTTAGACCGACACACGAACTGGAACACCAAATACGTGCTATTTTGCGATGATTCGCCAGCTAACTGCGGTAACAATCCCGCCCTTGTTTCTGCCAGAACCTTGAAAGAAAGGTACACTAAAAATCAGAATGGATTTCTAAAACGGGGAACAGGGTATAGGAATTATTAAATAATAACTCCGCATCATTAGTTTAAGTCAAGACATACCCTAGCACTGGATAATTACATCAGAATATCAGCAAAAAGGAAATCACAAACGCGTGTCGTTATTAACCTCACTTATAATTGTAATTATGCATTCAGACACTTCTTATCAGCTAATTAAGAGCATGAATGAACATTTGAGTAGCTCATTCGATTCCTATCGATGAGTGTTTTCATTTTGCATGATTATCTTCCGCGTGCGTTAATTGACATAAATGTTATTGAAGTGAGTATAAAAAGTAATCCCCCTTAACTCATTAACTAATCAAATTCTCCAGTTCCATTCAATCTATACTTCAAACTGTGTGACTCGTTGACCTCTTTTATTTGGTGTATCGTACTTTGCTGTATACATCGTTCACATGTTCCTGAGCACTATGGCACTTAACATCTACGGTCATCAGTCCCCTAGAACTTAGAACTACTTAAACCTAACTAACCTAAAGACAACACACAACACCCTGTCATCACGAGGCAGAGAAAATCGCTCACCCCGCCGGGAATCGAACCCGGGAACCCGGGCATGGGGAGAGAGAACGATACAGGATGACCATGAGCTGCGGACCGGTATACGTAGTCAGTTGTGATATATGTGCACACATGTCCATCACTCAGACAGCGTTTGTACGAACTGCTTAAGACATCCGTGATGTCAAGTGTGGACGTTCACGAATCAGACCGAAACCCCTTGAGACTTCCGCTACGCCCACACCCCTGCACGATGCCCACTAGGCTCGGATGAAACGTCAGTGTGGCTCGCAGACGAGCAGCCGGGCTATCAAATCATCCTTTTCCGGCCTTTCGTGTCACAGCTCGGATGTAGCAAATTACCCACAACGTTTTGATGGTTAAAGACGCTACACATTAGTGTGTTACTGTGTGTAACCTCCAATAATTGTGCACCAAACACACACAGCTCAACACTTCTGCTCTCATTTGTTGTAATGCGTTGGATGGATCAATTCATTCCCAGCTCAGAGCTGAGAGCACCACCGACAGCCGCACGTGAACGGCGATTAGTTGGTGGCCCTTTGTATCCTACTGCTTTCTTGTGTTGCTTATTCTCTCTCGTAGTGGGGCGAAGCTGGCAACAAGAAATATTCTCCTGGCAGCAGCGGTGCTGCTCTGCTGGCTCATAAAGGCAAGACGTGGAATCGTCTTCTCCTCACGGCAGCGTAGTCGGAAGGCTGGAGAGTTTAATAAATTTGCCGTCTGTACACGCTGCTTCGCCAGACGTTTGATGATGCACCATTTTTCCATCCCGTGGAGGCACACAATATGCGCAACGTAAGTACTGATAAAACGCTCTCAAGCAAAAGAAAATGATCGTCTTAAATACCTGAAGGGGTTTTGGCCCTTAACTGAAAGCGTTTAATGAAAGAATACAAACAGTGTCTGATCGTCTGTGTCTGAAAAATCCGCCGCCACTCTCGTCTGTTTTTTTCCTGAAACATACCCAAATCACAATGTAAATTGAATAGATGTTAGAGAGACAAAGAGGTGGCTTGAACCAATATGGAGCCGACCCAACAGTTTGACTTAATTTTTCTTAGCCAAGTATATGACAGGTATAAAACTTACAACTGCTAGCCAACGAGAGGCGATGTAACGGGAGGATGACAAGGGAAGCTTACATTTCAGATTTTTTAGTGGTTTTACATTCACAATGTACTCTTTTTGATAGTATCGGCGTTTTAAGTACAATCTCTGTTAATGGAACTAATAACGCCTTTCAGTGGATAGCTCCTTTTTCTTATAAATAAAAATATATTCTCTTGCTAAACGCTTCATTAATTAAACAAGGTGAAATTGGAGGAAACCGAGAGGTAATGTGTGATTTTTCAAAGCAGTCGCATTTTCTCTGGGGCAGGTATGTCGGTTATAAGGAACAGACACCAAAACAACTATTTCGGTACCTCTGCTAATTGCAGGCTTGTTCTTTACCGTCTGAGTGGTTTTCTAGTGCTCCTCCAATAACAATTTTTTGCACAATTGTTATATTATCTTTCTTGTAGGATTCCACCTACTAGGAAAACATCCTGTTTACAAATGAAATTGCATTCCCCTTATAGATGTAGTAGATTTACTTTCTCGAGTTTTGTGAAAAACATTAATTTCTTGAATCTAGCCAGACAGCATGAATGCTACATTTCCTTTATTCCTCTTTTATGCTGTTATTGCTGTAGCGCAAAACTACTTCCTCCTTATCCGACATGACGTGTTACCTTACTTGACTGTGATATCATGAACCTCATCGTTAGTCAACAAGGTGTTTAATTTTCGAAATAGATGAATCTTCGAGAAACTGTAAGTAGATCGAAACCAGCCACTCAATTTTTAAGAGTGCAATGGCTTTGATATTCGATTCTTTTAAAATTACCGGACTAGCAGAAATTACCACATTCCATTCGAAGAAGCTAAACCGACTCCAATACCTATGTCTACATACGTAGGCCTAATACTAAGCCACCGTATTGTGCATGGTGGAGGGTACCCTGTACCGTTAGGAGTCATTTCTATTTCTGCCGCACTAACAAACAGAGAGAGGGAAAAACCACTCTCTATTTGTCTCCGTACGAGACTCAATCTCGCTAATCTTATCTTCGTATTCCTTGCACTAAATGTATGTTTGCAACAGCAGAATTGTTCTGCAGTCAGACTCAAATGAAATTTATTAATATTTCCTCAGTAGCGCTCCTCAAAAGAAACCTCGCTTTCCTCCAATGGTTGCCATTTCAGTTCCCGAAGCAACCTCGTAATACTTACGCGTTGTTAAAACCTACTGGTAACAAATGTAGTAGTTCACATGTAAACTATTTGGATGTCTTCCTTTAATCCGACTTGGCGCCGATCCCAAATACTCAAATAGTGTTCAACAACTGGTCGCACTACAATCCTACATATGTTCTTCTTCACAGATAAACCACACTTACCAAAAATTCTTCATATATACAGACGATTCGCCTTCCCTGCTGTATAGTTAATGTAGCTAGTGAGAACTGTTTCATGATCTATTTGGAAGCAAACACAATTACGATATATTTAACAGCTCCGGAAGGACTTTGGCGAATCACCCTCTACATTTAAATTCACGTATAGCACCTCATCAAAAGTATCTTAACAATTATTAGTGGATACTAAAGACATTTATGTGGGATGCCTTTATGATTTCTTGAGCTATGCCGGGGACATTTTCTGTTAGCTGTCTCGACTTCTGTGGGGGAACGGCATCCTATCCTTTGTTAAGAGTGGAAACTAGAGAACGTGGTGATGTTGGATGCAGTTGTCTACAGATATGTCGACGTCCTAACTCATTCCAGAGGTATTCCATTTAGTTGAGATATGGACCCTGGATGCATCTTCCATTGTAGGACTACTATTTTTTTTTGGTCATCAGTCTACTGACTGGTTGGATGCGGCCCACCACGAATTCCTTTCCTGTGCTAACCTCTTCATCTCAGAGTAGCACTTGCAACCTACGTCCTCAATTATTTGCTTGACGTATTCCAATCTCTGTCTTCCTCTACAGTTTTTGCCCTATATAACTCCCTCTAGTACCATGGAAGTCATTCCCTCATGTCTTAGCAGATGTCCTATCATCCTGTCCCTTCTCCTTATCAGTGTTTTCCACATATTCCTTTCCTGTCCGATTCTGCGTAGAACCTCCTCATTCCTTACCTCTTAGTCCACCTCTAATCTGTAGCACCACATCTCAAATGCTTCGATTGTCTTCTGTTCCGGTTTTCCCAGAGTCCATGTTTCACTACCATACAATGCTGTACTCCAGACGTACATCCTCAGAAATTTCTTCCTCAAATTAAGGCCGGTATTTGATATTAGTAGACTTCTCTTGGCCAGAAATGCCTTTTTTGCCATAGCGAGTCTGCTTCTAATGTCCTCCTTGCTCCGTATGTCATTGGTTATTTTACTGCCTAGGTAGCAGAATTCCTTAACTTCATTGACTTCGTGACCATCAATCCTGATGTTAAGTTTCTCGCTGTTCTCCTTTCTACTACTTCTCATTACCTTCGTCTTTCTCCGATTTACTCTCAAACTATACTGTGTACTCATTAGACTGTTCATTCCGTTCAGCAGATCATTTAATTCTTCTTCACTTTCACTCAGGATAGCAATGCCATCAGCGAATCGTATCATTGATATCCTTTCACCTTGTATTTTAATTCCACTCTTGAACCTTTATTTTATTTCCATCATTGCTTCCTCGTTGTACAGATTGAAGAGTAGGAGCGAAAGGCTACAGCCTTGTCTTACTCCCTTCTTAATACGAGCACTTGATGGTCCACTCTTACTATTCCCTCATACTGTATATGACCCGTCTCTCCCTATAGCTTACCCCTACTTTTTTCAGAATCTTGAACAGCTTGCACCATTTTATATTGTCGAACGCTTTTTCCAGGTCGACAAATCCTATGAACGTGTCTTGATTTTTCTTTAGCCTTGCTTCCATTATTAGCCGTAACGTCAGAATTGCCTCTCTCTTGCCTTTACTTTTCCTAAAGCCAAACTGATCGTCACCTAGCGCATTCTCAATTTTCTTTTCCATTCTTCTGTATATTATTCTTGTAAGCAGCTTCGATGCATGAGCTGTTAAGCTGATTGTGCGATAATTCTCGCACTTGTCAGTTCTTGCCGTCTTCGGAATTGTGTGGATGATGCTTTTCGAAAGTCAGATGGTATGTCGCCAGACTCATATATTCTACACACCAACGTGAATAGTCGTTTTGTTGCCACTTCCGCTAATGATTTTAGAAATTCTGATGGAATGTTATCTATCCTTTCTGCCTTATTTGACCGTTTTAAGTCCTCCAAAGCTCTTTTAAATAACGATTCTAATACTGGATCGCCTATCTCTTCTAAATCGAGTCCTGTTTCTTCTTCTATCACATCAGACAAATCTTCACCCACATAGAGGATTTCAATGTATTCTTTCCACCTATCTGCTCTCTCCTCTGCATGTAACAGTGGAATTCCCGTTGCACTCTTAATGTTACCACCGTTGCTTTTAATGTCACCAAAGGTTGTTTTGACTTTCCTGTATGCTGAGTCTGTTCTTCCGACAATCATATCTTTTTCGATGTCTTCACATTTTTCCTGCAGCCATTTCGTCTTAGCTTCCCTGCACTTCCTATTTATTTCATTCCTCAGCGACTTGTATTTCTGTATTCCTGATTTTCCCGGAACATGTTTGTACTTCCTCCTTTCATCAATCAACTAAAGTATTTCTTCTGTTACTCATGGTTTCTTCGCAGCTACCTTCTTTGTACCTATGTTTTCCTTCCCAACTTCTGTGATGGCCCTTTTTAGAGACGTCCATTCCTCTTCAACTGTGTTGCCTATTGCGCTATTCCTTATTGTTGTATCTATAGCGTTAGAGAAATTCAAAAGTATCTCGTCATTCCTTAGAACTTCTGTATCCCACTTCTTAGCGTATTGATTCTTCCTGACTAATGTCTTGAACTTCAGGCTACTTTTCATCACTACTATATTGTGATCTGAGTCTATATCTACTCCTGGGTACGACTTACAATCCAGTATCTGATTTCGGAATCTCTGTCTGACCATGATGTAATCTAATTGAAATCTTCCTATATCTCCCGGCCTTTTCCTAGTATACCTCCTCCTCTTGTGATTCTTGAACAGGGTATTCGCTATTACTAGCTGAAATTTGTTACAGAACTTAATTAGTCTTTCCCCTCTTTCATTCCAAGTCCCGAGCCCATATTCTCCTGTAACCTTTTCTTCTACTCCTTCCCCTACAACTGCATTCCAGTCGACCATGACTATCAGATTTTCGTCCCCCTTTACATACTGCATTACCCTTTCAATATCCTCATACATTTTCTCTATCTGTTCATCTTCAGCTTGCGACGTCGGCATATATACCTGAACTATCGTTGTCGGTGTTGGTCTGCTGTCGATTCTGATTAAAACAACCCGGTCACTGAACTGTTCACAGTAACGGACCCTCTGCCCTACCTTCCTATTCATAACGAATCCTACACCTGTTATACCATTTTCTGCTGCTGTTGATATTACCCGATTCTCATCTGACCAGAAATCCTTGTCTTCCTTCCACTTCACTTCACTGACCCCTACTATATCTAGATTGAGCCTTTCCATTTCTCTTTTCAGGTTTTCTAGTTTCCCTACCACGTTGAAGCTTCTGACATTCCACGCCCCGACTCGTAGAACATTATCCTTTCGTTGATTATTCAATCTTTTTCTCATGGTAACCTCCCCCTTGGCAGTCCCCTCCAGGAGATCCAAATGGGGGACTATTCCGGAATCTTTTGCTAATGGAGAGATCATCATGACACTTCTTCAGCTACAGGCCACATGTCCTATGGATACACGTTACGTGTCTTTAATCCAGTGGTTTCCATTGCCTTCTGCATCCTCATGTCGTTGATCATTGTTGATTCTTCGGCCTTTAGGGGCAATTTCCCACCCCTAGGACAAGAGAGTGCCCTGAACCTCTATCTGCTCCTCCGCCCTCTATGAGAAGGCCGTTGGCAGAATGAGGCTGACCTCTTATGCCGGACGTCTTCGGCCGCCAATGCTGATTATTTATTTAGGACTACTACTGGCCACAAATCAATGTCTCACAAATACTGCTTTAAGGCACTGTGCACTGTCATGTTGACACAAACAGTCAAAGTCTCAGAAATATTCCTGTGCTGTACCCACAACACAGCGCTGTAAAATGTGTTCGTGTCGTTTCGCATTTAGCGCCTTCGTATGAGCAATGAGAGTATCACACGAATATCGTCCCCAAACCATGAGAACGAATACTCTGCGACTGCTGTTTTCAGAGATGCCTATTCGTCTTCAACTTGATCGCATACTGAGCTATTCATTATCACACTTCCTATGGCCTAAGAGAACTTCAAGCATATCTCTTCATTGCTTAGTATTACGGTATTCCACTTCCTTGCGAAGAAATTCTAAATGACCATTCCCTTAAACTTCGATCTTCTCTCCACCATTATTAAATTCTGTTCTGTGTCAGTATCTGATGATGGGTAGGACAAATAACTCAATATCTGATTTCAGAGTCTCGTCCTGCTCTTGATGTAATCTAAATGGATTCTCCCTGTGTGCCCTGGCTTTTCTTATAGTGATTCCTGAACGGCCTAAACGCTATTACTAGCTGAAATTTATTGCGGTACTCAGTTAGTCTCCTCTCTCATTCTTACCATGAAGCTCATATTCAATCGTCAACCTTTCTTCTACTACCTCCGCTACAACAGCATTCCTATCCTCCATCACCATTAGCTTTTCATCTTCCTTTACATCCTGCATTATTCATTAATATTGGCATGTCCACTGTCTCTTGATCTTCATCTTGTGACGTCGGCATGCACACTAGAACTATTCTTGTCGATGGTAGTTTAACATAGATTCTAATGGTAAAGACCCTATCACTGAACGATTCAAAGGGGCTCTTTCTCTTTCCTACCTTCCTGTACACAATGAGTCCTCCAACTATACGATTTTCTGCTGCTGTTGATCTTAGCCTTTACTCATCTGACAAGAAATCCAATTTTTCTTTCCATATCACTCTAATGACCCGAATTACCTGTGGATTGAACCGTAACATTTCTCTTTTGAAATTACATAGCTTCCCTCACGCTCCAGGTCTCTGACGTTCCACTCTCCGTTTTATAGAACGTTACCCTTTCATTGGTTGTTTAATCTTTTTCCCATGGTCACCTCCCGCTTGGCAGCTTCCTCCCGGAGATAAAAATGTGGGTCTAGTCGGGAATCTTTTGTAAATAGAGAGATCATCATGACATTTTTATGTTACAGGCCACATCTGATGTTGATAGACATTGTCTTTAATTCAGTAATTTCCGTTTCCTTCTGGATCTTCATGCCGCTGTGCAGTGTTGATTCTTCCGTCTTTAGAGACACATTCCCCCCTGTACCAATGGCCGCCCTCCGCCCTCTTTGATCTAAAGGACTGCACATGTTTATATTTAAATACTGCCACTCAGGACATACGTAGACATTATCAAAGGGATGTGCACAGCTAAATAAGCAAGTGTCATCATTAACAAAGAGAGAGGAAAGGGAACGTCCATTCCGTGTGACTGCTCCTATTGCATGGATACCATTTGATATTTATTTCGTGCATGTTATTACGAATGTGACGCTTACGATGCACACGTCCATGACCCCAACTACCGTAAGCTCCATAACACGTTCGTATTTACTGTTCGAGCGGGGAGGTGACCGGAAAAGTGACGAAGAGAACAGCTCTGAAATGGTCAGGATGAAGTACCTCTTGCTTCGTCTGGATGAGGGTTGATAGTTTCTGTTGGATTAGACTTTTATTCGCGTTAAGTTGGTGGCTGGTGTGGCTCCGCGCTGACGTGGTTAGCCGCAGAATGTCAGCCTTGACAGCAGTGTGCAGGGGCAGCATCATCGGCCGATGTCATCAGGGCGGCAGCAGGGACCACGTGAAAGACAGGCGTTCGCGCGTACGGCTCAGCACCTTAAACAGCAGGTCTTTCGATTTCCAGCAGCCGTCTCCAGTGGGGCATGAGTAACTATTTCAGAAGAGTTTAATAATACTTGACTGTTCCTTTAAATACTTTAAGCTCTATATAGCACACTAGAAATTTAGTACCTTTAGGGGCTAGCTTTTTAATTGCCTATTGATGTCCCGTGAAACTTGCAGGAACTGGGCGTTCGCGAAGTGTGGCGGATAAGACGACTAGGGAGACGTAACCAGTTCGTGGCAGGCAACATGACAGACGTCCAACACGTTTGCCCATCCTGGGTGACAAGATTGTACACAAGGATCGGAGAGCAGCGACAGGGTAGCGAGGCAGCCACTGGTCTGGGCAAGAATACACGTTCCACCAGAGAGATGTGGGCGTTGAGGAGTGGAGACGCCAGGTAGTCCGCATACAATCTTCTGCTCAGGCAGATCTTGTGGCTTCTGGCACCTAGGTCTACAGCAGATGACTGGCTACATCACCGTGTACTTACAACAGTAATCTTCTCGAAGTTAGAGACTGGTAGTTCGCTACCACATGCCGATGTAGATACTGTCCGAGAACATCCGAGCACACTGACAGAGTGATGAGAACTGGGACGGATAGTGTTTTCTTCTCGCTAGCGCCTTAACCCGGAAACTGAAAGAGATTATCGTGAGGCTATATTTACTCCAATTGCCCTGCTTCTCTCGTCCAGTCATCTTTTCTGCACACGTTGTCAATGTTTCGCTTTTTACTAGTACTGGTGCATGAGTTTCGCAGAGTTACACAATATGTGTCCTTACTTCATAGCGCGTGATGACCATAACGAATTATCACTCTCCCTATGACACTGCTTGGCAGCGTTGGGCACAACCAATCAGTTAAAAAAAAATTCAAATGTCTCTGACCACTATGGGATTTAACATCTTAGGTCATCAGTCCCCTAGAACTTAGAACTACTTAAACCTAACTAACGTAAGGACATCACACAACAACCAGCCAGCACGAGGCATAGAAAATCCCTGACCCCGCCGACAATCGAACCCGGGAACCCGGGCGTGGGAAGTGAGAACGCTACCGCACGACCACGAGATGCGAGCGCCAATCAGTTACCCAAAAGACTTAAGTTGCAGAAACTTTGAATAAAAACTACATTGCAATTATAAATCTGGACGATTTGTACTAGCTAAATACCTAGTTATATATGTAAAGTGGAAAACAATAGTAAACAGACACTTAATAAGGGAGAAGAATATAAACCACCATCAAAAAATAATTAACATAGAACGATGGAGTTTCGGGAATGCACTTGTTTAAGCAACATTTAAGTAGTTAACACTGCAAGTTCACAGCTTAACGTAAGAACATAATAAGGCATTGGAAATGTAAGGTGCTGGTACGTTAACAACCGTTGTAACTGCCAAAACATAATGCAATTACGGTAACGTACATTCATTGCATTGTACACATACCGGATGAAACTTTGCAGGATGGAGTTCCATGCTGGTAGCACTTAGTCGGTCAAGACAAGGGCGGTTAATGCTGATTGTGGACGGCGCTGGTATTGTCATCCAATGGTGCGATATGTGTGGTCGATTGGAGAGAGATCTGGTGACCGAGAAAGCCAAGTCCTCTTTTCGGTAATCTGTAAAGCATGTCTTGTTACAGCAGCGGTGTGTGAAAGAGCGGTTTCCTGTTTGGAAACACCCCTTTAGAATGCTGTTCATGAATGTTAGCACAACAGGTCGCATCACCGTAACCGGCAGCAGCTGTATCCATTATGCATAAAATACAGTTAATGGGTTAGTACACGGAAGAAGTTTTAACTGTATAGGAAATCTATCAAATTATCTATGAGAAGGTATTGAATAGGATTGGGGAGAAGATTAGTTTGTGGCACAACTTGACCAGAAGAAGGGATCGGTTGGTAGGACATGTTCTGAGGCATCAAGAGATCACCAGTTTAGTATTGGAGGGCAGCGTGGAGGGTAAAAATCGTAGAGGGAGACCAAGAGATGAATACACTAAGCAGATTTAGAAGGATGTAGGTTGCAGTAGGTACTGGGAGATGAAGCAGCTTGCACAGGATAGAGTAGCATGGAGAGTTGCATCAAACCAGTCTCAGGACTGATGACCACAACAACATCTAGGAGATCGAAATGAGAAACAAAGAAATTGTAAAGTAGCAATATACGTGTGACACTGTAAGGTGAACTTTCAAATATAAGTTGAGAACAGAAACTGAAATTAAAATTTGGACTCAGAGTGCGTGAGATAACCACAAGAGTGCTCCTGCTGGAATACGAAGTCGCACCGCAGACCATGGCCACATGTGTAGGTCCAGCGTGTCTAGCACACAGACAAGTTGGTTGTAGGCTCTACACTGACCTCCTCCTAAACAATACACGGCCATATCCTGCAACGAGGCAGAACTCGCTTTCATCAGAAAACATAACAACCTCCACCATGCCCCCTCTTGAGCCCTCGTTTGGCAGCACTGAAGTCACAGCTGACGATGGCTTGAGGTCAGAGTAATGCACGATACAGGACGTCTACCTCGCACCTGTCCTTGAAGTAACCCATTTGCAAGGCTCGTTGTATCACTCTGGTGCTAACTGCTGCTGCAATTGCAGCTGCGGCTGCAGTACAGTGCACCCTAGCCATATGCCGAACACGATGGTCTTCCTTCTCTTTGGTGGCACTTGGTCGTCCGGAGCCTGGGCTTCTAGCGACGCTACCTTCTCATGACCAACCACCGCTGCCAGCAATCACGTACAGGGGCTACATTCTTGCAAGGCATTTCAGTAGTATCGCAGAAGGAACATCTAGCTTCTCGTAGTCCTGGTTGGAACATAGTGAATTGTTGGTAATGGCATCTTCGTGACCTTAAACTCATTCTTGACTAACAACAAGTCACGACGTCCAGTCTCAAAAGGAACTAAAGTTCATGACTGTTACAGAGTGTGTTTAAAGCGACCTTCATTTGTATCCTCATAATGGCACTCTCACTGGAGCGAGGTGTGAATAGATATCTTGTTCCAGGTATAGAATCACTCCTACTAACTTCCTCTTATCGCCCACAACTCGTTCTTGGTGCTGTGATTAATTTTTCCGTCAGTGTATGTACATCGACATGCATAACGTGGGACCTTTGGTGAGTAACACAAACGAAGCACGTTAAAGACAAATGATGGCCTGCAATATAAAGCAATCTTTACTAAGCACAAAAGTACAGAGCTAAGGTAAACGGTATGTTGATAAAGGACTGCATAAGACTGAAGAAAGACATAGATGGCACAGGCTGCCGCAGTCTGTATTTTAAAACTGTAATTTATTATGTATTACTAGTTTCAAGCATTGTTCAGCTCAAGTGTGTTTAGAAAAAGGACGTAATTATATGCTCCGCAACTCGTGTTCTAGTAGTTACCATCGCTGTCCCGAGATTCAGGTGTCCTTGGTTCGATTCCCGACTGGGTGAGAGATTTACTTCATTTGAGGACTGCGCATTTGTGTTGTTCTTAACATTTCATCTCATCATTACCTCGAAGAAGGTAAAAACTCATATATAATAATAATAATAAATGGAAGACATGTCCATGTAGCATTATTTGATTATGTGAAGCATGCAGTTTCTCTGGAACCTAATGCAGGTACGAGGATACATCTGGTATTTGGTTTTTGTATTGAAACACATATATAAAAATAGAATAATATAGATCAAAACTGTCTCAATAATATGAAATCAAATTACATCAGGGCATCAGGTGAGGGTTTAGCCTGTCACCTGCGTTTGTCGTTTTTCTATGTGTATTTGTATGTATGGTATATATATCTTGAGAACCTATTGAGAAAGTGGAAATTTATATTTGAATTTAGTTTAAAGTATTATAGAAAACATCTCATCACCAGTTAACTATATATCATAAAGATAAATACAAACTGGCATTGAGAGTAGTCGAATACTTAAACCGAAAGTGGTTATAAATTGCAAAAAAGTAGTTTGTAGAATAATAACCACTACAAACAGCGGTTATAAATTAATAATCGTTATTAATTAGAATATATCAGTATGTAGAATAATAACCACTTCTAGTAGTGGTTATTTTTCTACATGTTGTTAAATAGTAATTTATAAGGACTTTGATTTTGTATGTACGACTCCTCTCAATGCAAGTATGAATTTATCTTTATGACATATAATTAACTGGTGATGAGGTGTCTTCTATGATACTTTAACAAAACTGAACTAAAAATTTCCACTTTCACAAAACATTGTTCACATACGTACACATACATAAACATATACATAAAGAAACAGGAACAGAGAAGGATTGCGAAAACTGCATCCATTATGCATAAAATACAGTTAATGGGGTAGAAGACAAAGAAAGGTTTAACTGTATTGGAAGTCTATTAAGTTATCTAGGAGACTGAAATGTAGACCAAAAACATGTAAAATAGCAATCCACATGTGACACTGTAAGGTGAACTTTAAAATATATGGTGAGGATAGAAAATAAAATAAAAATTCATAAAAGTACGGCAGTTCCTTTAGTACTATGACAATAGGATATCAACACTTATTAAAAGACACAAAAATAAGATTCAAAACACTGGAATGAGGTATCTGTCTGAGACCTGTGGAAGAATATACAACGTAGATATTAGGAAATCGATAAGGGATGAAACAATGAATGCTGTGACAGAGGAATATAGAGTAAAATGTATGGCTCATATAGAATGATGTCAGATGTAGAACTGCCACTGAAAACCATGAAATATGTACTACATGGAAGAAGAAGTCTTGTAAGAGCAAAGAAGAAGTAACATGAAAAGGAATGAGCTAGGAAGACAGAACAGAAATCACTGAAAGTGAAGATGATGACGAAATGATGCTACTTTTTGTCGACAATCATCCCTATTTTCTCGAAATCTTCTAGTCCTCGAAACTTTAAAGTTTAATTATCTGAATTCCCCTAGATCATTATGTTGTTTCTGAAGCCAGTTGGGAAGATATTTCAATTTCTGATAACATACAGCAACCCTTGTGAGTTTGTGGACTCATTACTAGGAAGCATCCAAGAAATCATTGACTTTTAAAACTGAATCCTCCTCTCTGCCATAGAGTTGTGTTGTTTATGTAACAAACCTAGCAGTTTAAAACCTAGCGTCGAACTGAGACTCCAGTACGAGTTCAAACCCAAAGA
Source organism: Schistocerca gregaria (assembly GCF_023897955.1). Taxonomy (NCBI): domain Eukaryota; kingdom Metazoa; phylum Arthropoda; class Insecta; order Orthoptera; family Acrididae; genus Schistocerca; species Schistocerca gregaria. Next base: position 278,858,689 of record NC_064926.1, read on the forward strand.
AGACCCTTAACTTTAATTTGCCAGTAAGTTTCGACGTCGATTTTCTTCTCTCAGATTAATTTACATGTTCAAGTACTTAAGCGATTTTCTGAATTTAAATATTTGTTGTGCTGTTTTGCTTCTTAAAAACATTTCTACAGACTTAATTTACTTTGAGCTGATTTCTTCATTGTCTTCCATCGATCCTAATTTCACTGCATATGGTGCGTACTGTGTGTGACATTATTACAGCCCTGTAATGACAAATATTAGCGAATGTAGCTACTTATTGTTATTATTAACGGCTTCTCTTGAATGTAATGTTACATATAACATTTGTGAGCTTGCTCTGATACTTTCATTCTCCCATCCATTAGGCTCCATGGTCTCTCCTACGCAAGTAATTTGGTCTGTTTTGCGATCTTTCCATGCTTCGTGCTTGGAATTAATGTAGCATTCTTGGTATATGCCATTGTCTCTCTTACTTGAGCGATTTGTAGCCTTGGTCTTCTAGTGGTCATTTAAGTCTTTCTATCTAGTTTTGGACTATCTCTGCACTGCCTGGCGCAATTTTAAATGTAATTTTAAAGTTAGTTTCCACCGATGAGTTTCTTCACACCCTCATGTCTTTTTCAAGCACAAACAGTACTTACAAGTTGAGGGTAGCCCATGTCCTTCTCATTATACACGATATTTGAAAATGGACCTAATATTTTCCCCTGAATTTATTTTTGGTGTTTTTTCCTGTAAGCGTTTCTTTATACTTACTATCGATTGAAAATTAATATTGTGTGCCTTTGAATAGAGTCATAAGGTCCTCCTAAAATCTGCATATTCGCACGGATATCCCTGGACTCCATAAGAAAGAATTGGTTAAAATAATATTAAAATATTATAAATAGTCCATGTAATGACATTCTAGGACTTCTTAATAATCAAATCTAACTGATCCTTAATTTACAGAATTTTAGAATTTTTTATAAATTTATTTCTTTCCGTTTGATGTTCCAGTTAATTTGAAGTCATTCATGTTTTTTATTAGAATACCATTCGTACTCAACAATGTAATCTCCCATCGTGTTACTTCGCAGTTTTGGGTTTCTTTATTTTTATTTTCACTGGGGTCATTTCATGTGAGGCACATTTTAGACCCTCTTTGAATTCATTTCGATTTCCCGAATTCAGGTTTTCTAATATCTTCGTAAAGTTATTGTTACCTTCTGTATGTTTCTATCATATCGCAGCAGTTTTTATCTAAGCTTATTCTATAGCATAAATTTCATACATTCGTGACAGGCAGTTACCAACTTTTCTGCTGATCCTTTGCATTGACTAACTGTCAGGAAGTCCGCTCTGTTGTCGCTACATCATATAGTGGTAATGCCCTGATCGCATTATACCTCCAGTCTAACGTTAAGTCTGATTCCTATTATTGTTATTATTACCATTATTATCAAATTGATACACTGATGTACTTGCTGAATGTAGCTACTGGTAAAAGCGTTATTAAACATTTCACACAAAAAAAAAACCACAATAAACCGTTGAAAGCTGTACACGAAAACTCATTTACACAGAAGGTCGACATATGGAAAGGGCAGTCGAAGACGAAACTGTAAGGGAAAGAGAAAGAAAATAAACTGAAGAAAGAAAGATAACTGACAGAAAAATATTAAAATTGCTAGGAGCTTATGAAATTTGAATCATACAGCTTTGCGTAACCTAACATGGTTCAATCGCTCCTCTAAAACCATTAGCAAACATTCCATAAGGAGCCCAGAATTAATCATCAACCACTGTGGTGTTTGTATTAGCGACTGTTTAGTCTGTCTGCAGAAACAGTCAAATAAATAATGAACAATTGTGTATGTCATAATACATGTAGATGCGAGATCGCAAAAATGCCAGAAAGTTTGAGACTTCGAGCCTTTCATATACACACACACACACACACACACACACACACAAACACACACACACACACACACATACAGACCGAGAGTGAGTGAGAGAGAGAGAGAGAGAGAGAGAGAGAGAGACCTAGAAACATCCACGTGCATGGGAACCTGAACCGTACTCCAGTGACCACCTGGGAATGTTGCTGACGCTTCTGTGTAAAGCCCAGGCTTGTAAAGGACCGGCGAAATTCTGCGAACAGAACAATACGAAGCAAAAACGTTTTCCAACAGTTAGTCACCGCGAGAGCGTTTCAGATATTTTAGCGAACGACTCAGTGGTGGACACAATACATGCGAGAAGTCTACAATGTTTGCCTGATTCAGGTCGAGTTCTCTGTTTAAATATTAGCAGCAGATGCTGCAAGGAGAGCTCCTCTTGTAATTCGGGGACAGCGTGAAGCTGCAGCCACGCGAGAAACTCCTGGCAGTTCTGCCAACTCGGGGGGAGCACCCAAGCCCTCAGCTTTTATTGTCTTCTCCGGCAGCAGCAAAATTCGAGCCGTTGCGTCCGTGAGTGCCCTCGTCGTCTACCTGGTTTTGGCTGCCATTTAAATTGCGGTGCTGTTACAGTAACAGCTGTGTAATGTGGACAGTAAACTTTAGATATAATGCTGAACGACGTGTATTTTAAGAGGAGACGTATAGGAAAATGCGAAAAAATGACATTTTTCAGTTTAGCTTTTATCCACTAGTATAACACATTTACAGCAAGAAATTCGCCCAGAAAGCTACTCCCTATCAGGTCCTGAGTTGACGGGAGCAGCGGTATAGGAATTAGATTGCGCAGGGGTAGGAAGGTGGCATGTGGGAATAATGCAGTGCAGTTTCAGTCTGGTGTCGGCAGTGGCTACCACACAGTGCCAGGACAAAATGTCCGCTCTGATACTGTCTCCCACCAAATGCGGGATTTGAACAGTTTTTTTGATTTTTCTAAGATCAGAAGGAGTCTCCAGGACAGATCCACGACCACTTATGCCACGTGTATGAACGCGAGATTATGAGCATCTGTATGGTCAGACGATGGTGCAGGCAATTCACAGAAGGACAAACGATTATTCATGACGAAGACAAAAGCGGGCGTCAGTCCCTGTCGAAATCAGAAGAGGTAGAAAGTGTGCACCATGCAATTTACCAGAATCCACTCACCGAGCGAGGTGGAGCAGTGGTTAGCATACCAGAGACGCATTCGGAATGAGGCGGTCCAAACACACGTATGGGCATCCTAATAAAGGTTTATCGTGATTTCCCTAAATAGCTTCTGGCAAATGCTGGGATGGTTCCTTTGATAGGCGGCATACTTCCGTCCACTTACTTTCCACATATGATGGGACCAACGGCGTTTCTGTTTGGTCCCGTCCCCCAAATCAACAGAAACTGTCCCTTGCTTTTCATAAAATATGTAGAAGATGGATGCAAAGGCAACTGACCGATGAAAGGTAACGACTTTGTCGACCATATCGTCAGCGAAATGAAACATGGGTGTTGCATGCCAAACCAGACACAAAACAGCAATTCATGCACTGGTGGCATAGTGGTCCAACGGTGAAGACCAAAGTCAAGCAGACAGTCCTCGTCAAACACAATCATTTGCACTATCTTCTGGGACCATATGCTGTCCTCCTGAATGAGTCTTCACCGTGACAAGATACTGTAAATGCTGGTCGGTATTGTCAAACATTCAAAAATCTTAGGAGGACGATCGACAATTGGGAGATATGGGATGTTGAAAAGAGGCATTACGCTTCTGCATGACAATGCAAGATCCTGTACGGTTTTGATGGGAGATTTTCGACCACCTACCCTACAGCCCGATACTCACCCCAAGTGACTTTCATCCCCTTCGTTTCATGAAGCATTTTGTGGTAGGAAAACATATCCTCAACAACGCTGAGGTGCAAACTAAAGTGACTTCGTGGCTCCGGATATTGGTGGCAGACACCTAAAGCACGGGCGTATAATTGATGGCGCATCGTTTCGATAGATGTCTCAACAGTGGTGGTGACTATATTGAGAAGTAGCCAGTGAATCTATAAGAAAATTCCAATAAATATTCCTTGCTCTGTGATGTTTTTCTTTTCTTTAGCGATCATCAGGACATACTTTCAGGATGCATCTCGTACTTACCTGAAATGTCGTAATCAAAATCACATCTTACGTGTAAGAAAAACTAAGTGCTTAACGTGTTCACCATACCACTGCCATCTGAGGAAGAGTTTCTGGAGTATTACTTCTCGTATTAATTACATAATCAGAGTTTCTGAGCACTTCGTTGAAGCAAACTTGTATATCATCTGCGACTCTTGGATAGTTTCGTTGAAACCATAGGTAATAGTAATATTTGTATAATAACTGTGACTGCTTGTGTCTGCTTGTGTTGTTAGGGTAATTTTCTTGTTGTATTTTGTTCTCTTTTTCATCACTACAACGAAAAATTACAAAGAAGCGTCTGCGTATTTTATTAAATTGTAAGCACGCAAATAACGTCAGTAATGGAAAAGATATTAAGTCTCACCGGACTACATATTTTAAACATATGAACTCATCACCCAGCAGCTCAATAACGAAGATGGATTGAGCGATATTGAGTTGTTGTCCAGCGCAGTCATATCGGAACATGTTCTTTAGAACAATCAGGAGTTATTCGATGATGGTGATAGAATACACATGGTGAGTAATGTACGTATTTTGTGTAAGGACTGTGATGTTGACTATTTATTTAAGACATCAAAATCAAGTAATTGTTACCATGAAGCCAACATGGTACTGTCATGTGTCCTATTATGTGTAGGTATACGAAGGGAATGGAGAATATTTGTTTTGTAAATATCAAATGCATGGTCTTGCTGCACTGTATTTTATTCCTCCCAGCTTTGCTTTAAAATGTGTTATTTGTAGATTATAAAACAGTTTAAGTCTCGTTTATTATGTAAATAAGTGACAACCTACAGTTCTTCGCGCTTTTTATTAGTATCTGTGTTCCGCCCCATCTGATTACATTATCAAGGTCGCACTTCAGATCAATTTACGAAATAACAGCATATTTTTAATTTCAGAACTTTTTTCTTCTCACTCTTCACCTCGTTTGCCCTTGTTGTTGTGACTCAAGACAGTCAGTCTTCTGCCATTAATTATAAATATTTCATTGAAAATTCTGGCTTCAGAACGTAACTACTCTGAGTTTACTTTGTGTCTCATCCTGTTTGGTTCCTTCACGTACATGTTGTCAACCTAACGAAGTATATGATGGAAACTAATGTCTATTCTTTTCTGTTATATATAGAGTTAGAACTTTAATTGTGGACACTATTGATTTACAACTAGTACAAAATAGCTACGTGTTTCAAAGTTTTACTGACCTTCAAAGTAGTCACCAACATTGTATATAACACGTTGCCAGCGATGTGGAAGTCGTAGGATACGCTTAGCAGTGCCAGTTGTGTTGACCGTTCGAGAGGCACGGTCTATTGCTCGACGATTTTGAAGCAGTTCTGAAGCGAATGCTATGAAGTGTATCCTTCAGTTCAGAAATCGAGTTTAACTTACGAGGGCTTAAGTCAAGGGAGTGAATTAAGTAGTATAGTACTTAGCACCACCATCAGTCAAACAAATTAATAACAGCTTGCACTGTAAGTGCTTGAGCATTGCCATGCAAAATAATGGTCAGGTCCTGCAGAAAAAGGTCATCCCTTCTGTATCTATGCTGTTCATTTTTGGAACAGATCCTACAACCAGCTTAGAGATAGAAGCGATGACACTTTATGCAGGACCTAACCTTCATTTTGCTGGACAATGCTCAAGTATGTACAGTGAAAGCTGTTATTGATTTGTTTGACTGATGTGGCAACTAAGTGCTATACCACCTACTGCACTACCCTGACTTAAGCCCTCGTAAGTTCAACTCGATTTCTAAATTGAGAACTTCACGGAATTCGGTTCAGAACTGCTAGGAATTCGTCGGGCAATAGACTCCGCCGCTCCAACAGTCAACAAAACTGGCAATGTGAAGAGTACCCTATGACTTCCACATCGCTGGCAACGGGTTATACACAATGTTGGTGACCACTTTGAAGGTTAGTAAAACATTGAAACACTTATCTATTTTGCACAAACTGTAAAAAAAGGTTGTCACTATTAAAGTTCCAACCCTCGTATTCGCTATGCGACCAAAGGTATCCGGACACCCCCAGAAACATACGTTTCTCATTTTCAGTGCATTGTGATGCCACCTGCTGCCAGGTACTCCATGTCAGCGACCTCATTAGTCATTAGAGATTATGAGAGAGCAGCATGGGGTGCTCCGTGGAACTCACAGACTTCGAACGTGGTCAGGTGATCGGATATCTCTTGTGTCATACGTCTGTATGCGAGATTTCCACACTTCTAAACATCCCTAGCTCCACTGTTTCCCATTTGATAGTGAAATAGAAACGTGAACGGACACGTACAGTACAAAAGCGTGTAGACTGACCTTGGTTGTTGACTGACAGAGACTGCCCACAGTTGAAGAGGGTCGTAATGTGTAAAACGCAGACATCTATCCAGACCATCACACAGGAGTTCCAAACTGCATTAGGATCCACTGCAAATACTATGACAGTTAGGCGACAGGTGAGAAAACTTGGATTTCATGGTCGAGGGGCTCCTCATAATCCACATATCACACAGGAAAATGCCAAATGACGCCTCGCTTGGTAAAAGGAACGTAAACATTGGACGATTGAACAGTGGAAAACCGTTGTGTGGAGTGCCGAATCACGGTACACAATGTGGCGATCCGATGGCAGGGAATGGGTATGGTGAATTCCCAGTGAACGTCATGTGCCAGCGTCTGTAGTGCCAACTGTAAAAATCGGAGGCGGTGGTGTGTAAGATGTCAGGCAAATCCAACACCTTCCATGAAAACCCTGACATGATAGCAAATCCGGCAATATGTCACATAGCTCCAAATAAATCCTGACATTAAATTAGCTACAGTAATAAGATGAACGAGTGAGCAAATGGAATACCGCAGACTAACACAAGAACGTCAAAATGCATGTCATACCTTCCCACCGTGAAACAGACCCAGTTCCGAGGGGAGAAACGAGAACTGAAGCCGAGAGCAGAGCCGTGTAGGCTAGAAGGACTTACTATAAGAGCGGGACAATGGGACATCCGCATCGCCGGCTGCCAAGAGTTCCATCCTCCAGGCCATGTTATAAGATAGAGCTCTCCAGGAGAACAGTATAGATCTTACGATAACACTAAAAGGGCCACACCAGCTGCAAGTCTTAGCGTGAAACTATACACTTCTCTGTTACGTAACAAACATTAAAAACATTGTGATGGAGGTTGGCTTTGGAATGGCCTGCAAGGAAAATTGAACTGCAGCAGATATCTGCTGCGCAATGGTGGCCATGGTAGCCTGGATGGCGTTAGTGATGGATTTCGTCATTAGGTCCCACCCCCTCTCCCGACAACCTTTATAGACACCTCCCGCCCCCCTCCCCATTCGTAGTGCTATCGCCTGCCATTTGTGAGTGTTATTGCACGTTGACGTCGAACATTGGCAGTGCTCACATTAATGTTTGTGCAACGCCTACTTCGAAATTATATTTCATTTACGTCCCCACTTAAAAGGATTTTATTCTTGAGGTACATGGATAAGAAATGAGGGAAAGTGAACCGCTGGCTATTGACTAAGTCGTACAGAAAAATGCGGTTATGATTCTAAGGGATGTTACTTTCAAGACTATGTTCAGCTAAAAAATGCCGGATATTAGAGCTGTTAAATTTTGGCATTACTTACTGTAAGTACCACATTCAGACTGCAAGGCACACCTGGCCCGAGCTAATCCGCCGGGCACATTGGACATGTGGGCCTACACCATATTGAATTCCAGCGTTACCGATGGAGGACGTCACGATCGTGTAAGTCATTTTCAGCCAGACGTCCGGATACTTTTGATCACATACAAAGTAGTACTGATATCAAACGTTCTGAATGTGTATTTTTGTTTGACTTAATTGTATCAAATTTCGCTATTACTATTTTTTATTCTGTTGTGTATCTAGAACATGTGAAGTCCTGGAGAAAAACTGATTTTACGATTGTATTCTGCTCCCCAAAAATTAGGCAAATCCAAACATTTACAGACCAGATACTGAAAAAAATTTTAAATTTGTTAACTAGTGTTATCAACCGAAAAGTCAGAATTGCCTCTCTGGTGTCTTTATCTTTCCTAAAGCCTAACTGATAGTCATCTAACACATCCTCAATTTTCTTTTCCGTTCTTCTGAATAATATTCTTGTCACCAACTTGAATGCATGAGCTGTTTAGCTGATTGTGCAATAATTGTCGCACTTGTCAGCTCTTGCAGTCTGCTGAATTTCGTTGATAACATGTCTAGAAAGTCAGATGTTATGTCGCCAGACTCATACAGTCTATAAACCAACGTGAAAGCCGTTTTGTTGCTACTTCTCCCACTGATTTTAGAAGTTCTGATAGAATGTTATCTATCCCTTCTACCTTATTTGGTCTTAAGTCCTCGCCAGCTCTCTGAAATTCTGATTCTAGTACTGAAACACCCACCTCTTCCAAATCGAATCCTGTTTCTTCTTCTATGGCATCAGACATATTTTCGCCCTTATAGAGGAGTTTAATGTAGCCTTCCTGCCTAACTGATCTCTCGTCAGCATTTGTCAGTGGAATTCCTGTTGCACTGTTTATGTTCCCACGCTTGCTTTTCATTTCACTGAAGATTGTTTTGACATTCCTCTATGTTCAGTCAGTTCTATCAACAGTTCTTTTACTTTCGAAAGCTTCAAATTTTTCATACAGCTAATTCGTCTTTGCTACCCTGCACTTCTATTTATTTCTTTTCTCAAAGAATTGTATTTCTGCATTCATCAATTTCCCTGAACGTTTTTGTACTTCCTTCCTTCATCGATCAGCTCAAGTATTTCTTTTGTTGCACATGGTTTCTTCGCGGTTTCGTCTTTGTATCTTTTTCTTTCCAACTTCTGTTAGTACCGTTTCTATGGATGTCCATTCCCCTTCAATGGTACTCCCTATTGCGCCATTACTAATTGCTGTATCTACAGCCTTAGTACTTCCGCATCCCACTTCTTGGTTGGCTAATCCCTTAAACTTCAGCCTACTCTTCATCACTACTAATTTCTGATCAGAGTATATATCTTCTTCAAGGTGAGCCTTACAGTCAGTATCTGATTTCGCAATCTCTGTCTGACAATGATGTCATCTAACTGAAATCTTCTCGTATCACTCGGCCTTTTCCAAATACGCGTCTGCCTCTTATAATCTGGAACAGAGTATTCGCTATCACTAGCTGCAGTGTATTACAGATCTTAATTGGTCTTTAACACAGTTAAAGGATTACACTAACGGCCGTTAAAATTGTATCACCAGAATGGGTATCAAATAACAAAATATATCCTATTCTGTGTACACTGAGGTGTCGTGCAGAAGCCTTGCTGAACACCGAAGTCGGCAAAGCGATTCGATATCTAACACCTCTCTGAATGTTTGCTGCAATTTGCAACAGCCAATGGGATTTTAAATTTTCTTTTATTTTTAAATCTGACAGATTTGTTCATGGATAAATCCTAGGGATTGAGGGAAACTTATTAAAATTATTAAGGAGTTTCTTAAATAAGAAATTTTTGTTAATTCATTTATTTCTTTATGCACGCTTGAGATTGGCTTAGTGTATAAATTACATTCTGATTCTTTTACTCGACCTTGGATATCTCTTCAAATGAAAACTTCTTTCATCGGACTTCGATGACATGTACTCAACGAAGAGATGGTTTGTACTTGATTATTTATGTGCATTTAATGAACACGGAACGTTTCGTAATAGCTTATGATGACTTTTAATATAAAATGAAACAAGTATTAAGTAATATTATTATATTCAATTATAATACATAAACAATAAATTCACATTGAGACTTAATATTAAATCAGTTGCTGTATGCAACAACATGGAAGTGCATTTAGTATGATTGCTCCTCTACAAAATATAAATGATAATGGCCGTGTGCCGCGTAAATCTAATAATCGCTAAAAAGCTTCTGTCTTGGCCATCGTCTACAACAAAAAGGTTCCGTCCCCTTCACAAAAACAATTGGGGGACGTAATCCTACATTTGTTTCCGGGGTTGCATCCTATAGTGATACAACAGTTCATATCACTTAATTTTTATTGATTATTTATTTATTTGTTTATTTCGTTTCAACGTAACTCCGCTATTATCGCAGATGTGCCCTTAAACTGCCCCCTGAATTGCGAGGTGAGGAATTCGTCACAAAGCACATATTATTCTATATTTACAAGTAATGCTGGCATATAATGCAAGGTACACAAATTTTAATGCGATGAGTGCGCCACGTAGTGACTACCGCGACTTGCGTAGTCATATATTCTCATGTGTGTCTAAGAACCGTTACTTCACAGTCCAGTTGACAGGTTATAATTCGTTCCGTTTGTGCGTATGCGAAAATCATCAAAGTGACAAGACAATGCATAGAACATTCAGAAGAAGACATTCACTTTCATCTATAACAAGTGAAATTATCTTAGAACTATCACATCGGTTTTGTACAAGTACAGTTCATTTTGGTTGATTGTCTCAGTGGACAAGGTTTACTGCTTTTAGAGTACCTTTTTGGTTACAGATTTCCAGTCTGTATTACTTCCTATATTGTGAAAACAACAAAATTTGTGGATGTAAAGCTGTATTAAGACAGTGATTATTTATGTCTGAATAAAAAATTGTTATTCGTTACCATACTTGTTTGTTGTTATTTCACAAATACCTATCCTTACGAATGTATATAAAGGCTGTGCAAGATGGACAAGATATTAGTTTGATAGATGGGTGACGTGACTTTTAAGATGGAGGAAAGCAAAATATATGTAGTGATTCCATGGGATTTCGCAACACCATGCTACGCATATGTTTCATGGCACAAGCGGCCCATGATTGTGCTCGCTTCCAAAGACATATAGTAAACATGACTGAAATTGTATCTCCTGTGCTTGAAGCAAGCAGCAGACATAGGATCTGGGCAAAGCTACATACTATCTAAGTAGGAGCTAGACAGAAAGAAAGAAAAACACAGAATGTGAGTTAAAAATTCACTTATTTTCTTTAATGCAAATTAAAAGTAATTTTATATTTTCATCAGAAGACACAACACTATTTCCGTACATCATCGTCTTTGACGTAGATGATGGACTGAGGATGATCAAATATTCGAAGTAACGTGATTGTTTCTTTATATGGCATAACAGGATCGTCCCAGTGGAGTCTGTGAAAGAAAAGTGTCAGACACTTAGAACTCCTCCGTATCTTAGCACAGTTCACATCATTGAAAGGCTTCGGTGATGCAGTTTTTGCTAAGAATGTCTTTATTATACGAGCATCTTTTGTGTATGCTATGAGAGCTACATCTTTAAACATTAATTGTCTACACTCATCTTCATAGAAACCTTGAATGTCGGCAACGATGTTTACACTGCAAGTTGTCATTGTGAAATGCTCTGTGTATGCTACAGCACTTGGTCATTTATACAGCTCGCTGCACAACACCAATAAGCGGGCAATAGGTAATCACACGGTAATGTAGAACAAGAGCATACGCGGCAGTGTGTTCTGGGAAATTTGATGAGGATTCAAATTCAATTAATACATCTTCTAATTATCTCATTCTGCTTAGAACCGTCTATTACGATGATTGATGCCCCTCCTTGAATTCTCATGGTCTGTGTAGGCATCCTTCCTGTTCATCACTTCACAGTAAGAAGCACGGAATCTTGCATACATATCAAATGTTAAACTGTATATATTGTGATCCCACTGTAGCAGTAAAGTGTCATACGAATGGAATTCTGAGTTCAAGTAACTCTGGCGTTAGTTACATTACATACGGCAGAATCATTTGCTAAATTCCCCCTTCTATTGGTCGGAAATGCAAGTAAGATTAAGCTCGGTGTTTCCAACTGCACGGAGGTCTTAATAGCCCATGTTTGTCTGCTTGCTGTTGGTAACACTGGGTACTCAAAAACCACCCATGAGCGGAAAGGTGATGGCGGATAGGCGTATGTACCGGCATTCAGAACTTTTAAAGACGTCAAACGCTCCTTGTCTGCCAAAGTGATGTGCGGCATTGTGCACGTAATTTTATTGATGGTGATCTGATTCTCCTCTTCAGTTCCTTGAGTGTCTCAAATGCTATCCGTTGCACTCCTTACCTGAATAAACCCCTGTTTAGCCTTCATAATAATTCTCTGCATATCGTCAAAGTACCCCATAAGCACTTTTCGACGTATGCATGCAGTAAATGGTCGGTACTCTTCTGCTGTTGTGTCCACAGGCTCCTCAATGAACCATTCCGCATTTTCTAAACCATTCAGATCTGAGGGTGACGTACATTCGGAGCCTTGATTCTATGCAAGCATTACATGTACTATCAGTCTCTACGTCATTAAGTTCAAACTTTGATCCCACTGCATGACTACCATCCTTTTTCTTAAATGATTCATCAAAAGAGATGGAAGAGTTAAAGTGTCTCTATGCCGGATGACACTCCTAATTGCATCGCTCTTCTTGAATGTCGTTAAGGCATAAGGCTTATGCGAGTAATATTCCTTGTGTATGATTCGCTGATCACATTCCAGTGGGTGATATATGTTGAGCGAATATGTCATTGCCAGATTTCAGGACTACTTATTTAAGAACATCGTAGTTCACACTTGTTATCACCTGGCGGTTGTGGTGCGATATACTGCGCTGTGTGCTGGTTTTATACCTTACGTCCACCTGGTCTTCGATCTATAAAGATTTCCACACCACGAAAGTCAACAAGTTGGTTGGTCTAATCCACAATACGCAGCTCCAGATACTCCAATATCTGAACTGTCACTGGAATGTGTATATTGTTGGTAGAGTCCCAACAATCTTATAACATGATCTAACTGCCGAGAAGAATCTATACATTGAATAAATCAACCTACCGTTAAGGTGTGAGTTCTTTGCTTGTTACACTCAACACGATTGTACTGAGAGGGATAACATCCACTGCCTGATTAGATTTATATTATTTGCTGGGATACGTTTTCAAAACCTGTCGTGAAATTGTCGTGGGTCTATTGAACCTTTATGCTTAAAGTCAGTCGAAGCATTCAACGGCCTTATTTCAGATTTAAGTGTACTGATGTTTGCACGGAAATGGGGGTTCCTATTTTAAAAAACGCAGTTGATATCCGCTTGACCAATGGCAGCCCCATCTAGCGGACCAGCCACAGCGCCATCTGTTTTCCCCCTTCAAGCTATTCAACTTTCATTCTTTGTAGTTTTTTCGTTTGACGCTTATTTCGTGAGATATTTTTCCCTGTCACTATCAATGGACCACCCTGTATATACATGATGCGGGAGTCGATTGCTGAATCTCTTGCGCTGCATGCCACTGCTATTTTTTTCACCTTACAATATAACTTTTATAATGGATTTGTATTTCACATTGCTTCGAATTTTTGCATTCTTGTGCAGATCAGACAAAACCAAAATTTTCGACCACACAGTTCCATATATTTGGCCAATAATTTGCAATCTCTATAGGTCATAGGAAAATAAGGTTGAGTAGGTGTTCTTTGAAATTGTTTATCGCCGATATGTCTCGTTTTTTTTTCATTTAAGTTATAGGCTGTGTACCCAAGATGTATGGCTTTTCACCGCTGACCGCAAACGTTTTGTCTATCCTAGCGTCGCCGTGAGGTTATTAAAATCGCCAATAGCGTCGTCATTGTCGTAGTACAATTTCGTTTAGAGATCATCGGGAGATTCAGTAACTAGTTTGAAGAATTCTCTCAGTGTCTGCTCCAGCGTCAAATGCCCTAACGTCAGCAACAGTAACTTCTCGCGGACGGCCTGCCGTGCCTCTGACTTTACGTTTAGTCGACATCTCTTTGTATATTAGTCGGACTACCGTGCAACGAGAGGGTTCATATATCGCCCTTCTTCTTCTTATGCTGCTCCCCCTTCTCGGTAACAGCTATTTTACCTACAGTTAAGTCGCCTAATTTCATCATCGTTAACTCTTTATTACAATGTCCCCTTTTCAACAACGGCTTTTTCCTCTTCCGTTAGGTCATTTACTTTCCTTTCGATTGCATTAGCCAGATCATTCAATGTATTGTTCAATCTCAGAAGGGTATTACAATACGTCTCTAGTTCCTTGCGCACGTCTCCAACTTTATGTCCGAGAGTTTGAATTTTCGCATCCATGTACAAGAGAGTGTCTGGTCTACGCACACCCATCCTAGCAAACTGACCTGCCGGCATGCATGCGAATTTATCCATGGTGATACATATACTGATGTACTCGTATCTTTGCATGGCTCTCTCTCTCTCTCTCTCTCTCTCTCTCTCTCTCTCTCTCTCTCTCTCTATACCTACCATCATTCAGTTTTCTTGTTTTTTCAGGAACGAGAAACTCATACTGTGAGTAATTCTAGCAATCTGCACAAATCCTTACAAAATCACTGAACGACGTACCGGTTCCTATATGATTCTGGTAAATGTGTTTTAATTTCAGATTGTCGTGTTTGAACGCTATTATTAGCTTTGTTTTATCCCTCACCAGCTGTTTTGGGATTCTGGAATATGTCTGATGCAATTTCATCAACAGTCAAACAGCGAGCGAAACTGTAATATCGCCAAATTTGATCTTTATTTTCCACAACATTATCGCCAAATATTAACACTAAATTTGGCTTTGCTTTTTCAGGTGGAGGGGTTTCACTGCGCCCACTGAATGACTTGTTGTGACACCATCTACATTCTACAACTTCTCCTGTTATAGTTGGTATCTGAACCGAAACAATGTTTTGGAAAATGCACATAAATGTTCAAATTGGTCTCCACATGGATGCGTAGACAGTGACATGAGAACATTTGTCTTGCTGCAGCTGGATGAACCTACAATTATTGCATGTTGTTCTCAGGAAGGAGTACGACATTATTCTTCCTGTCTTCTTGCTCACCGTCAGAGCTCCAGACACTTACAACTAAGTCTTAATGTTTCACCCACTCGGCCATGGTACCTACTACATTAGGTACTGACGTATAATGCATTTTTATAGGAAATAAAGAACACTATGCTAGGCGCTCAGTCCGGAACCGCGCGACTGCTACGGTCGCAGGTTCGAATCCTGCCTCGGGCATGGATGTGTGTGATGTCCTAAGGTTAGTTAGGTTTACGTAGTTCTAAGTTCTAGGGGACTGATGACCACAGATGTTAAGTCCCATAGTGCTCAGAGCCATTTGAAGCAAAGAACACTATGCCCTTCCATAATACCGACTACGTCAGGTACTGGCGTGCAATAGGCTTATAGGGAGAATTTAGTTAAATGACATAATTTTCTGCTTTTGCACGGTTGCAGTGAAAATATTGCTGGCAGTAGCTTTAGTATTTACAATATAATGAGGGGTAATAAATAAAAAACACATACATGGCTATTTAAATTTTTATTCAGTAATCATACAGAGGATGCACTAAATCAACTGGTTCTTTCTCTGTCTTGACGCCAGTACAGAATGTAGAAAGTAAAGTTTTCTTGTAAGCACGGAAATCTGCACATATTTCTCTCAAACGTACTGGTGATATATTAGTCTGCGCTGGCACAATATTCACCATCTGTTGGAAGTCATCTACATCCACACAGTTAATACTTAGATACTCTGCAATGTCCCTATACACAGCTGTAACACCTGCCAAACATGTTTTCAGTCTTTCCAGTACAATGGATAGCACCTTCTATAGACTGAACAAGATTTAGTGGCCGAGTGCTGATGGTAAATGGATGTGTCACCTGATTTCACAAAGAGTGCAGAGTCATTGTTCACTGTTGAATGGATAGTTAGAGCAGCACAGTAAATGTCTGGAGGAGAACAGTTTTGATGATACTCGACGGTCAACTGCTGCTTGATGCAGGCTTTTGCACATCACAGTTCATTCTATTCTACCTTCGTAAACCGAACTTTCACCATTTTAGCTGCGTTCTCGATTTATGTCACAATATGTCACTCTCTCTCTCTGTGACTGCTTCTACACCAATATTTAAGCGCTTCGAACCACTAGTGGTTAAATTATAAAGTCAAGTGAACAGCAGTGGTGCAGAGGGCTTATCTGGTATATTCTCATTCACTCAATCTTCACTAAGTCCAGGCAGTTTCACTGAAATATTGTGCGATCGTGTGTATGATGGAATCCAGTACCAGCCTGCGTCATGCTAATTAGGACCGTAGGTGCACTTCAGTGACTCAGGGGCTAACTAGGTTTCTTCAACCTACAATAACAGCTGATTTCCTGCTCCATGAGGCTGATCAGGTACGCAAAAGGATCCCAGGATGCCGCGGCTGGTGCGGGACCTGACAGGCTACGACACATCGCTGTCACAGACATGCTGGAGTACATTGCTTCCACTGACGAGCAGGTGATGACAGAAGCACAAAGACTCTTCTCTCTCACACAGTAGTAAATACAGGCATTAAGCAGAGGGTTTCTGCCTATTCTGTTGCTGCGCGGCGTTGGACGATCTTGGCTGGTGCTTAATGCTGACTGACTGCAACTGAGGCTGCAGAGCTGTTGGGCCCGCCTTACATCACAGATATGATTTGATGCTGCGTTCCTATTGGTTACTGACAATTTCAAACATCTGTCGTGGTTTTATTGTTTTGGGAGAGGGGGGGGGGGGGGGGGCTTGGGCTCTCCTTTAAGGAGGACTGGAATCGGAGACTGGTGTTCGAGTCCTGGAAAGGGCACTGCTGCTTCTAATTTCACGCCAGTTCCCGGGCTGTGACTGGGGTGGGACGCGAGCGAACCCCTACGACAATGAAATTCCCGCCAAAATTTTAAATTCTCACCATTTTTATATTCCCGCAACAATTCGAAATTTCCATGCAGTAGGATACATGAGAGGGACGGAGAGGGAGGGAAGGGATGGGGAGGGAACAAGGTGTAGGGACCGACGTGAAGACTGAGAGAAACACATGCCAAGACACGGGGTATAGGGGGTGGGCGTATTTAATTTGTATATCGATTTGATATCAAAACTGCACTCGTGACCCCATCTCCCTACTATTACCTTGTCCCAGAGCCTATCAGACTTGTGTAAATCTGCCATGTTCTTTCACCAATCAATGTAGCATTGGTAATACTGTTTATCCTGGATTATGTGTATTCCACAGTCTTTCTCATTTGTAGATCAGTGTTCGTGTCATTCAAACCTTGTGGAAAACGAGACAAAGCGTCAGCAATGATGTCGTCTTTCACCTTAATATAAACAATCGCGCCAGTTATGTAACGACAAAGCCCAGCGTGATGTTCTGGGATGGACTAACTTACAGACCTAGACAATGTCGGGTTTTGGTGATCAGTATAAATTTTATTGTATAGGGCAACTATACGTAAAACTAAATTTCTTAAAAGTCCAGGAATTTGAAAGAGTTTCTCTTTCAGTTGTTGAAATGTTCGTTCACATTCGCTTAAGGTCCGGCTTGAAAATCTAATGATACTCGGTTGTTCGTGTTCTCTGTCTTTAAGCATCTGAAATCGGCAAGAACCTATGTCACTGCATGACACTTTACATGTGATACAAAAATCTAGACTAAAATCTAGATGGTTAAAATGTTTGAATTACGTAATGCAAGTTTTATGTTTTAAAATCTTACTAGGACTGCTCTGCTCAGATCCATACATGATTTGTCTTTAGTAAAGCTAGAAGGCGTTTACTGTAATTGTTGTGGCAGGAAACGCCAGAAGAAAGAACAGTCCTAGAAGCGACTTCAACTGTTTGTTAGTACATGGAATAGGAAACTTTTTATCAGCATCTAACTTACGCGGATAAGGGTATATGCCATATGCATTTATTATGTGCCCTAGATACCTTATCTCAGTACGTGCAAATTTATATTTCTTTCGGTGTTTTGTTACACCAGCTTGTGGCAATATCTATACAATTTTGTCAAGTTTTTGTGATGATCTGTCCACGTCTTTGTGGAGATCAAAGTGTCATCTACGTAATGTGTCACACTTTCTACTAAATCGTCTCCAAGCACTATATCCAAAGCAGTTATGAATACACCAGAACTGACGTTCAGTCAAAAAGACAGAAACGCGGAATGGACATACAAAAAACTGTATATTACCTGGAATCAGGAGTGATTGCCTCTTACCTAAACGAATTTGTTATGTCAATGGTGGAAAAGCACTTAACATCTACAAATTTTTTGCTGTTGCTTCTCCGCCGGCCTGGGTGGCAGAGCGGTTCTATTCGCTTCAGTCTGGAACCGCTCCACCGCTACGGTCGCAGGTTCGAATCCTGCCTCGGGCATGGATGTGTGTGATGTCCTTAGGTCAGTTAGGTTTAAGTCGTTCTAAGTTCTACGGGTCTGATGACCTCAGCAGTTAAGTCACATAGTGATCAGGGCCATTTAGTTGTTTTCCAAGTTCTCGGGCTTTGTGTGCACTGGTAATATAATCTCAATTATTGCTCGGGCATTAAACACCAGTCTAATGTTTCCGTCTGGCTTCACTACAACAAGTAATGGACTGCTGTGAGGAGATTTAGAAGGCTATATAATCTTACACTGCTACATCTGCTTTCACATCACACCGCATGTCGCTGACGTAAAAGTACAATGTATGACTAATGAAAGAAAACCTAACGATGCTTGACCTCAGTTTTGCAAATGTAGGCCTACGCCTTAATGACACCCGATCGTTTTGTAAAAATCTGTAGATACTTAGACATTAGTTCAAAAAGTTCATTGCGTTCGCCATTACTCATTGGTAAGAGCAATTGTTTCCTGTAACTTCGACTAACCAATGTTCTTAAATCATTACACTCTTCATCTGATAAATGTGTTTGTGTATGTTTCGCCGCCTTCGTTTATTAATTTAATTTTGTATCCAGTGCAATAATTGTCGTGTTTTAGCGCCCTGGTATCTAAATCAATATCTCAGTATCTAAATCAATATTGAATCCCATATCCAATGAAACACCTAAGTTTCGAGAAGTCAAAACTACTGCCCCTCTCACGTAACATATCTTAAGTCCAACAATTGAGGCTGTTTCTTAAAATTATTGGGAACATCGTCGTTGTGTTGTTCTTTTGTGGATGTATTAAACAATGATTCATTACCGAATTGCCCCCCCCCCTCAAACTTTCATCAACGACGGCCTAGCGGTCAGTGGTTACTGTCGTTAGTTTGTCGGCGTGGTGTTCGGTGCAGTTAGAGATGGAGTTTCCCCTGATGCTTCAATTGTAATCACGTTCGGTTACTGCCGATTCCACTCTCCAGTCACTTGTGGTTTTTGTGCCTGAACGTCTTGACTTACTTGATGATTAGTTGCCAAAATCTTCGTTTGGTTTAGCATTAGTTGTTGCGGCCCTTGCCACAGATATGTGCTGTTGTTATTATTGTGGTGTTGGACCAGTGTTTTGGTACGCATTTCCATAATTAGTGTACCGGTTTTGCTGTTGGTTATTTTATTCATATTCCAGTTCCAGTTGTTTCCGTCCTTATTGTTACCATTATTGTAACGGCGCCATTTATTTGGTTTACCGCCCTTCGCACATGTCATGTTAAGATTATCATTCATGTTAGAATATGTCTGCTGGTTTTGGTAAGTACTGGTTTGCGGAAGCAGGCTATGAATCTGCTGCGCCATGATTATGTTGACTAATCTGCGTGCCCTGCATACCATTCATGTCAACATTGTGGTCGGTGTTTTGTTAACCGCAACCTTGATCTTCATATAGCAAATCAACTGAATCCAGCCAGCACTGTCACGCAATATTCCGTATCGTTGTCGGGAATGGGCAGTTGTTTCTCTTTGATATAAAATGGTAGTCTAGCTTCGCGGAGATTACATGATCTCTTCGTAAGTTACCATGTCTGGCATAGCAAGGTTCTGGTTGCATGATGTGTTCTCTGAGGTCATCTGTAACAGTTTGGCACCAAAAATTGGCCAAGAAAGCTTTTTCTAATTGTTCGTAAGTTACCCATCGGTCGGCTTCGCTGTATGCCAAAACAGGTGCTTCTCCCTGGATGTAACCTACTACATATAAAATTCTTTTCCGATCACATGTTTCTGAATGCCTTGAGAAAAACCACAGGGGCTACAATACGTTTTTCAGGAAATAGCGGTTGAAACTGCCGATTTTTTATTAGGGTGTATTCTTCTATAGTACTGTAATACCTGTTTCCTTCACCTGCTGGACCCAAGGGAACATGTTGACCATGCATATCACGATTGTGACTTGGTGATTTATTATAACGCTCACCTGATGAATGCTACGGTTCTAATGGCTCTGACCACTATGGGATTTAATATCTTAGGTCATCAGTCCCCTAGAACTTAGAACTATTTAAACCTAACTAACCTAAGGACATCACACACATCCATGACCGAGGTTTTGGTAAGTACTAATTTTCGGAAGCAGGCTGTGGGTCTGCTGCGCCATGATTATGTTGATCTGCGACCGTAGGGGTCACGCGGTTCCAGAATGACGCGCCTAGAACCGCACGGCCACACCGGCCGGCTATGTTGGTGTTTTTCGTTGACAATGCAGTGTGCGTGGTGTATACATGGGACAGCTATTTTACTCGAGCGATTTTAATGACTGTGACCGTTAGTACAATCCGGTTGCACATACTCATCAAACTGTTTTTGCTGTGCTGCGCCGGCCTGAGTAGCCGAGCGGTTCTAGGCGCTTCAGTCTGGAACCGCGTCACCGTTACGGTCTCAGGTTCGGATTCTGACTCGGGCATGGATGTGTGTGAAGTCCTTAGGTTAGTTAGGTTTAAGTAGTTCTAAGTTCTAGGGGACTGATTCCGCTGTTAAGTCCCATAGTCCTCAGAGCCATTTGAATCAACTGAGCTATGCTGCGCTACTTTGCGAGGTATCAGCTGTGATGTGTTTATTATTTGTAACAAATTCAGTCCAGTGTCAGCCACCACTGTCGGTAATTTTCATCTCTGCGTTGATTGAAATATTTGTGCTTCTCGTCAATCGAATTGTAAATTTCATCATTTGTGTTTGCGGAATAGTTGTCTGTGACTAAATGTAGCTCGACTGCTAAGTGTTTGGTCAACGTGTTTACCTTGTCTGCAGTTTGTGTAACCCGCGCGGTTAGTGATTCATGTACTGAGGGGCAGGGCTTCATATGAGCCGTAACACCTTCGCATCATGGGGCTTAAATGTCTTACTTCACTCTGAATGTTTTTACGTTCTTGGTAGTTTCTTCCTGTTGTAAATTTAGTTCGGAAAAGTTTTGACCAAGTTCAGTCACTTTTCCGCTCAGTCCTACGTTTATTTTGCTTATCCTTCCGCATTAAGTGTCGTCACTGGCTTTTAGCCTCACAAATCGGTCTTTATATCTTCATGTCCCGTTTTCAGTACAGTCATATATTTTTGTATATCTGCTCGTAGTGCGTCCATGTGCGCGTCATTTGAGCCAGGTACGGTTCGCGCTCATAGCTTGGAATCTTGTAACAGCGTTAGTGGCTTCTCGTTTTCTTAGTGTGTTCACTGGCGCCACTACGTTTGCTCACCTTGTCTCTCTGTGAGTGGCAGTAGCAGCGCATATCGATCGCACGTGCTGTGGCACCATCTTTGTAGTGGCCTCTATATTTCCGGGTCGTACTGTGACGAGTGAGTTGAGTAGGGATAGAAGCAGCAGTGAGGTCCGGAAAGCCAGTACTTGCCTGATCGCTGGCGACACATACGCACTGTCCGACGGAAGGACGTGGTTGCGAGTGTGTACGACCACGTCACGCACCGGATTCAGCGGGTTTTAATATAATGGCCCGTGATATTCGAGTAGTAAAACTTTCACGTGTGTGTGTGTGTGTGTTTCCGCCCGACAAAGTGCCCCCATGGAAATAAGTTGTCAGTCGACAATTTTTACTGGAAGGTATCCCATGACCGGCGACGACCGTTGGTTGGTCCTTCGGTCGGTCGTCGCAGTGGACGACGTGCATTTGGTCTTCCGACCACTTCTGGTATTTCTGTGTTTGTGCCGACTTATAATTCGTCCGTGTTGTTTCACAGTGACTGGTTTTAGTATTGTGAGTTGTTTGTGCAATTGTTTTCCTGGATCCATGTTATCTTGTGGGTTTGAACAACCAGTTATTTTCATGTGGACTTGGAGAGGAGATGCGAACGGACATCAGATCGGTTGGGGCGCAGCAGCGAGCAGGTCCGTGCAGTGCCGGGCAAGATGGGGCCGCTGACGGCGTGCTGCCACTGCCGGTTGGTTGGTTGGTTGGTTGGTTTGTGGGGTCAATGGGACCAGACTGCTACGGTCATGGGTCCCTTTTTCCAAAACTTAAAAACACCCACACAGAATAAAAACGACAATGGAAAAGACGACAGACGACACAGGACAAGGAAGACTTAGACAGAGACCAGACAAAAGGAATTAAAATCACACAGAGTGTGACAGTGGATGGCCGACCATAGAGACAAAAAAGGAAAAGCCAACCACCGAGAAACACACTAAAAACTCAGAATGAAATCGTAGTCCAGTGATCAGAATCAATACAAAAAGGTCAAACACTTACATTAAGTGATAAAAGTCCCCTGCCCGAATAAAACGCAAAACTAAGCCTGCCATAGCAGTGTCAGGGCAGGGAGCGTAGCATGCTGCGCAAACGTCAGCCTGAGTGCAGTTAAAACGGGGCAGGCTGACAAAATGTGGACCACTGTCAAAGCCGACCCGCAGCAACATAGAGGCGGGTCCTCATGGCGCAGTAAATGGCTGTGTGTCAAGCGGTTGTGGCCAATGCGGAGCCTACAAAAGACTACTGAGTCCCTGCGAGTGCATCGCTATAGTAGAGCTATGGTAGAGGCATAAGTCGTCAGCCTACAAGGAAGCTGAGACAGACGTTCCCACCGCCGCAGCGAGCCCGTTAATTGCAATTAAAAACAGGCAGACACTTAGGTCAGACTCCTGTGGTACCCCACTCACCTGAACTCGGGAGGAAATGTGGGAGGCAGCGACTTGCACGCGGGAGGTACGATACGACAGAAAATTTCGTATTAAAATCGGCAGTGGACACCGGAGACCCCAACCATGAAGCGTAGAGAGGATGTGATGGCGCCATGTCGTATCGTACGCCTTCCGCATGACGAAACAGACAGCGACATGGTGCTGACGGCGGGCAAGGACCGTACGGATGGCTGACTCCAGGCTCACCAGAGGGTCAGTGGCAGAGCGGCCTTTACGGAAACCAAGCTGAGACGGAGTCAGGAGGCCCAGAGACTTGAGTACCGAACTCAACCGCCGGCTCACCATGCGTTCGAGCAACTTGCAAAGAGCGATGGTGAGGGTAATGGAGCGCTAGCTGTCCACCCCCAATGGGTTCTTACCAGGTTTTAAAACGGGGATAACAATGCTTAACTCACCCACGACCGAGATATGGTTGTAAAGGTCGAGGAGCCGTCGCTGGCAGTCCACTGAAAAGTGTTTCAGCAGCTGACAGTGGATGCGATCTGGCTGGGGAACTGTTTCAGGGCAAGTAGCTAGGGCAATGTGGAGTTCCTACATACTGAATGGAACATTGTAGGATTCAGGATGTCGGGTATGAAATGAAATGCTCCGACATTCCACCCGCTCTTTAATGGAGCGGAAGGGCACTGGGTAATTGGCAGAAGCGGAAAATGCTCTGACAAGCGGTTTGCCATTACGTCGGAGTCAGTACAAACTGCTCCATTCAGTCAGCGTGCAGGGATGCCGACAGGGGTCAGATAGCCAGAGAGGCACCTAATCTTGGCCCAAACCTACGATGGAGAGATATGGAGCCCAATGGTTGGGACATACCGTTCCCAGCACTCCTGATTGCGTTGGCGAATAATGCGGAGGGCCCGCGCACGCTGCCGTTTAAAGGCGATGAGGTGTTCTATTGAGGGATGTCGCTTGTGACGTTGGAGCGCCCGTCGGCAATCTTTAATTGTCTCAGCGATCTCAGGCGACCACCGAGGCACAGTCCTCCGCCGAGGGGAACCGGAAGAACAGGGAATGGCAGATTCTGCGGCAGTACCGATGCCGATGGTGAACCGCCGCATCACAATAGCGGCCATGGAGGAAAACAAGTCCCAGTCAGCCTTATTCATAGCCCAACTGCAAGGGCGCCCAGAAGAATGACGCTGTGGCAGTTACAGAAAGATCTGAAAGTGGTCACTACCACGCAGGTCGTCATGCATACTCCATCAGACAGACGGTAAGAGGCTAGGGCTGCAGATCGAAAGGTCGATGGCTGAGTATGCGTCATGAGCCACACTGCAATGTGTGAAGGCACCATCATTTAAAATAGAAAGATCGAGCTGTGTCAATACATGCTCAATGGTGGCGGCACGACCTGTTGCCACTGACACACCCCCAGAGTGCTAGGGGCATTGAAGTCGTCCAGTAACAGAAAAGTTGCCGGCTGTTGGTCTATCAGCGCAGCCACGACATGCTGTGGGACATCACCATCCAGTGGAAGATAATGACTGCAGATAGAAACTGCCTGTGGCATCCACACCTGAAGAGCTACAGCCTCTAAAGGCATTTGTAGAGGGACAGATTCGTTGTGAAGGGAGTGAAGGACGTAGATGCAGACACCACTAGATACCCTTTCATAAGCTGCCGGTTCCTATACTAACCTTGATACCCACCGAGGGCTGGGGTTCGCACTGCTGGAAACCAAGTTTCTTGACGAGCAATTCAGAGGAAAGGGTGAAGGCTGATAAGTTGTCAGAGCTCAGCTCAGCTGCAGTTCCACTGTAGGATGATATTGTCCATGCGTGAGAAAGGCGTGAAGGGAATGCAGAGGCAGATTACGCCTCTGGGCCACTTGCTGCCACCGGTTTAGTACCTGTGCAAGCGACAACCATTGCGTCTGAGGGTCCGGCGAGATCCAGGTCTTCAGCAGACGCCAGAATCTCAAGCTCATTCTCAGACGATGAGCTTGAAGGGTCCGGTGGGGTGGGTGCCACAGCAAGTTCTTTGGCCTTAGAGGTCTTTCTCTTTGATTTATCTAGCTGAACCTTGGGTTTCACTGCCTGGGAGGGCTTCACCAATTCAGTCTCCAGTACGGAGGAGGATCGCGAAGCCCTATGACCAGCCACTGGTGGGAACGTATGCCACTGTCGGGCGTCATCCTTCCCGCTGGTGGAAACCTGGGAAGGGAGGGACCCAAGGGGCCCCTTTCGAGCGAGAGGAGCCGAAAAAGTTGGACTCTTCTCCGGCAGAGAAGCGGGGACGGACGTCCCCGATGGGTTGGAGGGTGTTGCTCCTGAGGCATGTGGCACAGGAGCAACAGCGTAGGTAAAACCCCACTACAGGCAAGGGGACATGTGGAGTTGTACGGATCGGTGATTTTGCTGGAGTATGCTGAAGTGATGGGGCTAACATGGTTGTCGTTGCAGCGGCATAGAAAGAAGTCATTCGCACAGGATGGAGGCGTTCATATTTCCTCTTAGCCTCAGTGTAGGTCAGTCGGTCCATGGTTTTATATTCCATGATTTTGCGCTCCATCTGTAAGATCATACAGTCTGGAGAGCAAGGTGAAGGAGGCTCTCCACAGATGACACAGATGGAGCATCGGGATGTGATGTGCATCCACAATCTCGACATGTAAAGCTGGAAGTACAGCGGGAAGACATATGGCTGAACATCCAGCACTTAAAGCACCGCATCGGGGGAGGGATATAGGGCTTGACGTCACAATGGTGCACCATCACCTTGACCCTCTCTGACAATGTGAGAATGGATCACCCTTGAAGGCCAAGATGAAGGCACCGGTAGCAACATTGTCACATGCAAGTACCTGCGTGACTGGGCAGAGGATGCCGTTTTTATCAAAACCCTCCCCACGGGCGCCATCCGGCATCAGCAAGGGCCACCTGGCAGGATATCTCACCGATTATTCCGTGACTGGACGTTGCACACCATCAGTCACCCGTTGAGGGAGAAGAGAATTCTCCAACACGAAATGTGGATCGTCAGTCACCCAAATGCTCCAATTTAGCTTACTAACGAACCCGTCCAAATGAAACTGGCTTTCCTCGCTAAACAAAACCATAAATGTGCACACTAATTCCCATCATGCCCCGCGGCCAAACGTGCAGTTTGAACGTCACAACGCAAACCGCTAAGAAGTTATGACAATTTTATTTCATATAGTTCAGTAACCGTTGCCCTGTATGTGCATTTCATGAACACAGAACCGTTCGCCATGTCAAGACGCTGTATAGCTGAGGATGAGTTTTAACGTATAATGAAACAAATATTAAGTACTGTCACTGTATTCAATTATCAGATCTATACAATAAATTACAGTAGGCGTTACATTAAATCAGTTACATTATGCAATAATATTCGAGAGCTCCTCTACCAAAGATAACCGCCGCACAAATCAACCATAATCTCTGAAAAGCCCTTTTCTGTCTGAATAATGATTGTATGAATGCATACTTTAATATTTGTACAATTAAAGTTTGTATTATACGAACAGGACAGAGTAACGTGACTTCACGTTTAGTTTAAGAAAATAAATAATTAGATAGTCCTATACTAAGCATCATGTCTTCCAGGTTTCACTAAAATTTCCTCATAATGCAATAGCGTCACTCGCTAACAGCATGACGGAACATTCCTTCACGTTCTTCCTCATTTAGGATTCTCCATGTATAAATCATTTCTGTTCAGCCTCATCTCTGTTATATCGTATTTCGGTATGGTGCAAATGTAAGCATGATCACCCATTAATTAGAGGAAAGCTTATAATAAACTACCAGTGTAATAAACGGCCACAACTGGCAGAACTCTTTAAGCGTCCAGTGACTGAGCTATTGATAAATCTAGGGTTATCTTTGATCTGAGGAATAAAAATGAATTTCTGCTGGTGTTCTTGTACAAAAAGTGTCACACTTAGGAGGAGAGGCAACAAATCTGGAAAAAACAGAAATGTTCGCTTAAGCTGTAAGAGGACAACGGTCTCTAAAAATAGTTTCATTGCGTGTTAGCGTACACGTATCTAACTTAATTGCTGTAAAGAAAACGTTTGCGTTCTACGTTCTCTTTCATCGCAGGAATAACGTTAACAAAGGATAAATGTAGCCTTTTTGATGCCAGTTCTGCAAGGATTTATCCTGCAGTGAGTGTATAAATTTTCAGTAGGCTCGCGATTACCGAACTTAAATTATCATTATTGTTTGAAGAACCACAATGAACCACAATGAACAAAAAATGCTAAAATTCTACATAAAGTCCTACATACATGTCACCATACTGGCGAACGTAACGGTATGCCTCATTTTGCCTCTGAGTGTTACCTTTCAAACCAGTCTGTTATCAAGCTGAACAACCAAAGTGTTTGATGTCTTCTGAAGATCGGTGCACATTAGCTTTTTAATTAGGAAGTTATCTCATTCAGGTGATTAATTACTGCGAAATGTTATTAATTTAATTAATTAGCTTTACTTAAAGGTGTCTTCCTTGATTATACCGTTGCCAGT
Source organism: Schistocerca gregaria (assembly GCF_023897955.1). Lineage (NCBI taxonomy): Eukaryota > Metazoa > Arthropoda > Insecta > Orthoptera > Acrididae > Schistocerca > Schistocerca gregaria. Next base: position 278,886,203 of record NC_064926.1, read on the forward strand.
AGCCATTTAGCGACCAGTCGTTACTTAATGACATCAAAGCGCTGATGGCTCAATTTTACTCCATAACTAGTTAAAGCTAAGTCTGAGTCAAAAGATGTAGACGGTGAACGATTTGAGAACGCGACAGTAATTTTATGGCAAGACTGTAGTGCTATTCACAGTGCTTCGTCGCTGCCATTTGTATTTCAGAGGGTGTCGAGTTCATGTTTCATAGTTTGACTACATCGCTCATCTCGAAGGATGGGACACTTTCGAAAATTAACCCAGCGTCTTTATTTCTCTTACCTCTATTCTGTTGCAGCAGTGCCGTGGCAACTGCGTGATACACGTTAAAATGATCGATATTTCTCTGTTCAGTGATTGATATCTCGAAAAATAGAGGGAAATCTGTAACTGTACAAAACTGGATAAGTTGATGCAATTCACTCTTTCGTTCGTAAAATATAGATAAGATGTACGAAGAAGATAATTGACTAACTAATGCAGACATTGACGTCTTGGGTTTATAATAAAAGGCGTGTAGTATGTGGAAGAAGTCCATAATAATCCTCCACTTTTTATACACATTCCAAGAGATAAGACCGTCGCACTTCTAAGGAGTTCTTTGAAACGAACGAAGATGGATAGCTGTGAATAATACGTGTAGACGAACAAATGATCACTATTTCAGAAAAAAACGGATGATTTAGGCAACAAATTGAGGAAGTCCACCACATACTGGTCCACATCTGGCCCTTATGCAAGCAGTTCTTCGGCTTGGAATTAATTGATACAATTGTTGGATGTTCTCCTGATAGATGACGGGTCACATTGTGATCAGCTGGCTTCGGTCGATCGTCAAAAAAAAAGGGAGGGTCTAGACCATAATGCTCCAAACGTTCTCAATTGGGGAGATACGGCGATCTTGCTGGCCACGGTAGCGTGTGGCACGCACGAAAGACAAGCAGTAGAAACTCTCGTCGTATGTGAGCGGACATTGTCATGCTGAAATGTAAGACCAGTATGGCTTGCCATGAAGGATAGAAAGCAAGCTGTAGAATATCGTCGACGTAAAGCTACGCTGCAGCTATGACGCGGAGATAACCAATGTGTCACTGCTATGAAATGGAATGGCTTCCAGACCATCACTCCTTGCTGCCAGATTACACGGCGAGCGACAGTCAGGTTGATATACAACTAAGTCAGGAGCGTCTCCAGACTCCTCTCCGGTTGGGAATCTCATAGGATGGAGTATTATTGTCTTCAGTGATGTGTACCGCTTCGACCTGAGCCCCGAGGATCAGCGAAGACGCGTCTGGAAATTCCCCGGAGACTGGTGTGATGCCATCCTAGCTAGCTGTCACCCGCCAGTCGTTCCGAAAACAACGAATAATGGACGTGGTGCCGTTTCTTTTCATGGCAGGACCCTTTTGTTTTCATCCTGGACGCCCTTACAGCACAACGGTACATGAAATATGTCCTAAGTCCTGTTTTGTTGTCCATCATAACAAGGATTTCTGAGCTTACATTTGTGCAAGACAATGGCCGCCCACCTAGGGCGAGGTTTGACCTGCTGGTCTTCGTGTTTGACAAATCCTACCATGGCCATCAGGGTCGCCGGATCTCTTCCCAATATAGAATGTTGAGAGTTTTATGGGCAGGGCCTTCCACCACCAAAGCAATGAGCACTTCAGATTTGTCCAGAATACATTTCCACCACATTGTGTGAAACGATAAGAATGTGGTGGAAATGTATTCTGTGACTAATCTAAAGTGGTTAATGATACAAATTTATGTGTTCAACGATAGGAATATGGTGAAAACTACGAACATCACATGTTGGACGAAAACTATTAAAACAAATACTCCATACCAACATTTCTCGCAAGTCACATCCCAGTGAAAATCTGTAACGCTACCATCTGCGTGGCGTGCTTATAATTATGTATTATTTATATTTTAGGACAACTCATCAATAAAAAATGCACCACACGTTCTAATGAAAGCATGAGAGCCGTCTGTCGATGAACTGTAATGATTTGGCTCTGAGCACCATGGGACTTAACTGCTGAGGTCATCAGTTCCCTAGAACTTAGAACCACTTAAACGTAACTAACATTTAGGACATCACACACATCCATGCCCGAGAGAGGATTCGAACCTGCGACCGAGCGGTAATGGTTCCTTTTGAGTAAAGAAACTTAAAATAAATTTGTGGTTGGTTGCTGTCTCAGCACCATCAACATTCGTTTTCAATTAACAGCCACGGTCCCAAACCATGTCATCACATGACAAAGTGGCACTCAGTACTGAGTTTGATGGTAGGGTGAGTGGCACTGTGGCATTTTAGAGTGCCAAGAACGAGGAGAAATCTCGTCTCGTACCTGGGACCACCAGGGCAGGAGTTTTGTGATTTTCCTGCGAGACCAGCATGCCCAGATACAAGACTTATAAATGCAGTGAAGGCAAGTGAAATAAGGATAATGAGAGAGCAGCGAAACTTATAACCAAGTCAAGTCTGGGCGGTGAAGTGATTAAAATGCCCAAAGAGTGAATTTGGCTAAGCATGCATTTGGAGTGTTACTGGGAACAAAAGTGATGCTGGGATACATGATGCGTGTATAATATATTGACAACTAAGGAAATGAATCTATCATAATCCAACAAACTTGAGTCCCAATGTTCTTAAAGAGAAAGATCGCCTTATGGGGCTCTCATTCAATAGTGTTCCCCCAACATTCGTATTACTGATTCTTTATGCCAAGTAAACTTTTTTTACTATCGTAGAGTACACTTTAACTCAAACCAAGTTGAGGCTGGGAAAAGGAATTTCCGGGATTAAGAAATAAAAACGTAACATTTGCCAGTGACGTTATAATTCTGTCAGAGGCGAGACACTGAAAGATCAGTTAAATGGAATGGATGATTACTATTAAAGAAGTTTTCAGGTGAACATGAACAAAGTAAAACACGGGCGACGCGGTGTGGTCTATAAAAGTCAAGTGATACTGACGAAGTTAGAACAGTAAATCAAACATTTGATTTATTACAGCCATTTTGCTGTTTTGGGTGCTATATAACTGATAATGGAAGTAAAAGTAAGTACAGACTAACTAAGGGGTAAGAACCTCTACTTGGAGAAAGAAATACTTTAATATCGAATGTACATTCAAGTGTAAGGAATTAGATTTTCAACGTCGTTGTCGAATAAAGAATTACTGAACAGAAAAGAGGAGAATAGAAATTTACGGCACAGCTTGACTTAAAAGACGTATTATATTGGTAAGACACATCGTGGGCATAACGTATCGGTTAATGTTCTAATGGATGGATCTGTACAGGATTAAATTACGAAAGCTGACACTGGAATAGGTCCGCAGCTCGTGGTCTTGCGGTAGCGTTCTCGCTTCCCGCACACGGAGTCCCGGGTTCGAGTCCCCGCGGTGGCAGGGATTTTCCCTGCCTCGAGATGAATGGGTGTTGTGTCGTCTTCATCATCTTCATTCATCCCTATTGTGGTCAGAGGAAGGGAATAGCAAACGACCTCCGCTAGTACCTTGCCTAGTCGGCGGTGCGGGTCTCCCGCATCGTCCCCTGCGCTCCTCGGAGTGTGAGACCTCATCATCATCAAACTGGTCCAGGTTGCAGCAGTCAGTAAAAAATGAAAAGATTTGCAACCAGTAGACAAGTGTACAAGCTGAAGGAGATACCTTCTGACTGAAGACCACAATAACAGAAACAGTTTGGCGTTAAGTAAATAAAGTTGAAAGTCACCTTTACGAATGAATTTGAGAACCAACCATGGTAGATTACAGTGAAAATTAGGACATAGCATCAGATACAAGTTCCGTTTATGTATTACCAGAAGATAACGAATACGAAGGAAGCCTGACTGCACTTAATGGATGATACATTACTCACTTCCGTCAATCATTTTTTGTGTCGATTAATTTGAGCGACACGTGTCATATTACCAAAAAAAGCGTATATATTTGTTAAAGTTTATTGTAGTAATGGTACTTCTTTTTGCTTCAGAGAGGTACACACCACAAAACATTTTATGGGACTCGCTAAGACGTGATGCATGCGGCCACCTGAGAGCCAAATTTATTTTACGACCGTGCTCCATGTCATTCCACACAGTGTGAGATGAAGTCTACAGTCTCAGTAAGCACGGAACAGCAGCACTGTACATACGTCTCTAGAGGTCATATTGCCATACTGAACCAACCTCATAACTGGACAGGATGTGGCGCCTACGGAATACCTGATTATAATGAGCGCATCGCAAGGCTTAGTCAACAGTCTATTCCGGTAGACCTTGTAAGCGCAACACGCTTACAATAGTCGACAGCGCAGCTAAGAGCCGTCCATTTACTGTTGCTGAACACTTCACTAATAGACCGTGTAGCCCTAACTCGTACCACACATTGCTGGGAGTTATCTTTATAAGATACTGATGCACTCTTTGCTAATTTAGTGGTCCTCTTAGTTAACATGGCAGACACAAATTCGTGGCAAACTAAGTCTGAAGTAGACACTGTGTTGAAAAGGAGGAGCTTCCGCTGTCACGACATATGTCACAGTGCAACGTCTGACATGACCGGGATGGCATCTATGTAATGTTCCACCGCGATATGAGCATTTTGTTCCCGCGGTTCTTCATGTGCGGAGGTGTCACACCCTGCCGAGATGACGATAGAATCTTAAACAAAATGAAAGAATTGAGCCTAAAAATCAGTAAGTAACATCAATAACTGGAAACTTTGCGTATAAATAACATATGTAATGCAAGGACAGTTTTTTTGTCACCGCAAGGCACCACACCTGCTAGGTCGTAGGCTTCAAATCGGCCACCGTCCGTCAGTACACATCGGGCCAGCGAGTCACCACTCTCGACGTTAGCAGACTGAATGCCGCCACTCGGCTGGTCTTACGAGACAAGCTAGCGCACTGACCAGTTCTACAGCCGACTTTAATAGGAATGGTTCACTGGTTATAGCTTTAGATATCGTATTTGCAGAGACGCAAGTTAGCACAGCCTTCAGCTAAGTCAGTACCTACGACCTAGCCAGACGCCACATACAGTTTGTGCATTGATATTTATGTGTGAAGCAATCAGAATTGTAAAGAAGTATTCGCAGTTCACCCTGTAACTGCACTTGTAAATATTATTGTACAATGTCAAGATCGACGTTCATCGCAGATGCTGAATTAAAGATAAATATTCAGTTGTATTCCTGTCTACTAACATTATAATCGCCTAAGATGTTCCAGATACATCCCGTCAAGTATAGCACATTGATCCTCACGTCAGCTTACGTGATCAACACGTGCAATTAATGGCCACTCCTTGTGATCAGACTGAGAGTCAAATTGACTCAGCCGGGTCGCCCTTTTTCCATGAGTCCCATAGTTCCGCCTCATACATAACAGAAGTAGAGAGAGAGTGAGCAGATAATAATAATAGGTACATTTCGGCGCTTTTGCCCTTTATTTTGTAGAGTCGATGTAAAGGTGTCCTATAAATTTATTAATATAAATGTGACATGAAGTCATGCAGGACGTAGACTGCCGTATTTGTAATTATCAGATCGTCCACCCCCAGTAGCTGAGTGGTCAGTCTGCCGCCGGCAGTGATGCGAGGCGGTCGGTCACTCGCCAGAGCGCTGCGGGCGAGGCGCGCACGGTGTGTTTGTGTTTACTTCGGCCGCTGTAAGTGCCGTTTTTCCTTCTAGACTACCATGCCACACAACTATCGGAAGAAGACATTCCGTTTCAACCTTTGTTCCGACTTCGCCCGACACAAGGCCCTCGAAGTACAACGATTTATTCACGATGAAGTTAAAATACCACCAACGGATCTATTTGGTATCCACTTGTCCATAGTTAGCAGTACCGTCTACGTCTAAATGATCAACGATGCGGTGTGCGACAAGGTGCTTCAAGAGGCGAAACGTGGTCTGCGCTTCTGTCATTCCGACGGCAACGTCGGACCCGTTACCGTCGATCACTCAGGTCTCGGACACAGACGATAAGGATCTTCGAACTGCCGTTCGAACTACCTGAAGACGTCGTCATCGAGGCTCTCCGTTCCTGTGGCAACGTTCCGGAACATGTTGCCGAACGATGGGTACAATTTCAAACCTATCCGGTTTTAAACGGTGTTAGACAGGTCCGCATCGAGTTGCAGAAACACGTGCCCTCTTATCTACGTATCGGAGACTGCCGTGCCATTAAAATGTACGACGGCCAACCTCAGACCTGTTCCGGTTGCGGGAAAGAAGGTCACCTACGGTCTGAATGCATTCAAGGACGTGTCGCGCAGCTCCCGTTGTCGGAAGCGTCCGTCACTCCCACGATGACCGCCCTACCGGTCACTTGCGCAGTGGCTCTTGCCACGTCTACAGTTTGGTCTGTCCGTCGCCCGGTCCTTCCGATCGGCATGTCCCACCGTCCCAGTCAGCTATGGAAGGCGGGGACGTCCCACCTGACAACCTTGCCGCCGGATGGGCTCCCGCACCGGACGCTGAGGAGAACAGTACTTCTTCACAACACCTGTTTGACAATTTCATTGTACCCACCGACGCCTTCGAACCAGGTCAACGCTCCTCCTTGCCATCGTCCGACACTGAGGAACACGTGCGCAAACAACGCTCGCCACGTAGTCGCAAACGCCGTCGCCGTTCGCCAACGGGCTCTTAAAGCGTCGCCACCCGCGAAGACGAAGACGACTCCCAACCAGCCGAAATTTCCACGCAGAGGTCGGCGGACAACTTCCACGATGAACAAGACGTTTCGCAGGACGAGACCACCGTGGAGGTCACCACGCACAATGTAACGATCGGTGCTCAGGTTGAGACACCTGCCTCCGAGCCGACAATTCCAGATCTCTCTCACCACGACGCAATTCCCATGGACATTGGACAGACCCACGGCACAGCAGCATGGGCTGACGACCTTGAGGAAGATACGCCCCCTCCTCCGGATGAATTGCCTCCGAATGACAAGGCTGCCTGTTAACATCAAAAGCGAAGCACTGCAGCTTGTGGAACGGCCCTTCCTGTCGGTGCCCTCCTCATACTTCCCTTGGCGATGGTATATGCGCGTCCACCACCACTGAAACGAACGTACCGGTTTGCCGCACTGAACATCAACATGATCGGCACAGCCCCCAAAGCTGCAATTCCTACACTCCTGGAAATGGAAAAAAGAGCACATTGACACCGGTGTGTCAGACCCACCATACTTGCTCCGGACACTGCGAGAGGGCTGTACAAGCAATGATCACACGCACGGCACAGCGGACACACCAGGAACCGCGGTGTTGGCCGTCGAATGGCGCTAGCTGCGCAGCATTTGTGCACCGCCGCCGTCAGTATCAGCCAGTTTGCCGTGGCATACGGAGCTCCATCGCAGTCTTTAACACTGGTAGCATGCCGCGACAGCGTGGACGTGAACCGTATGTGCAGTTGACGGACTTTGAGCGAGGGCGTAAAGTGGGCATGCGGGAGGCCGGGTGGACGTACCGCCGAATTTCTCAACACGTGGGGCGTGAGGTCTCCACAGTACATCGATGTTGTCGCCAGTGGTCGGCGGAAGGTGCACGTGCCTGTCGACCTGGGACCGGACCGCAGCGACACACGGATGCTCGCCAAGACCGTAGAATTCTACGCAGTGCCGTAGGGGACCGCACCGCCACTTCCCAGCAAATTAGGGACACTGTTGCTCTTGGGGTATCAGCGAGGACCATTCGCAACCGTCTCCATGAAGCTGGGCTACGATCCCGCACACCGTTAGGCCGTCTTCCGCTCACGCCCCAACATCGTGCAGCCCGCCTCCAGTGGTGTCGCGACAGGCGTGAATGGAGGGACGAATGGAGACGTGTCGTCTTCAGCGATGAGAGTCGCTTCTGCCTTGGTGCCAATGATGGTCGTATGCGTGTTTGGCGCCGTGCAGGTGAGCGCCACAATCAGGACTGCATACGACCGAGGCACACAGGGCCAACACCCGGCATCATGGTGTGGAGAGCGATATCTTACACTGACCGTACACCTCTGGTGATCGTCGAGGGGACACTGAATAGTGCACGGTACATCCAAACCGTCATCGAACCCATCGTTCTACCATTCCTAGACCGGCAAGGGAACTTGCTGTTCCAACAGGACAATGCACGTCCGCATGTATCCCGTGCCACCCAACGTGCTCTAGAAGGAGTAAGTCAACTACCGTGGCCAGCAAGATCTCCGGATCTGTCCCCCATTGAGCATGTTTGGGACTGGATGAAGCGTCGTGTCACGCGGTCTGCACGTCCAGCACGAACGATGGTCCAACTGAGGCGCCAGGTGGAAATGGCATGGCAAACCGTTCCACAGGACTACATCCAGCATCTCTACGAACGTCTCCATGGGAGAATAGCAGCCTGCATTGCTGCGAAAGGTGGATATACACTGTACTAGTGCCGACATTGTGCATGCTGTGTTGCCTGTGTCTTGCCTGTGTCTATGTGCCTGTGGTTCTGTCAGTGTGATCATGTGATGTATCTGACCCCAGGAATGTGTCAATAAAGTTTCCCCTTCCTGGGTCAATGAATTCACGGTGTTCTTATTTCAATTTCCAGGAGTGTATGTTACTTGCTTCGGGCCTCTGACGTCGACGTCGTCCTTGTTCAGGAAGTACGCGTTGCCACACTACCACTAGTCTACGGCTACGACTTATACACGTCCCCATGTAATCAATCAGGGCGTGGAGTGGCTTTCTGCATATGCGAAGGAATCCCACTCAAAGACACGACAATCCTTTCCTGTGGAAGGGGCATGGCTGTTACCATCTTCAACACGCGCGTCATCAATATCTATTCTCCGTCTGGCTCCACGAACCGTCGGCAGCGGTCCACTTTGTTCGGATATGACGTGGCGCCCCTGTTTTCTGGACGCTATGATCGCTTTATCATGGGAGGTGATTTCAACTGCGTCCTCCATCCGCAGGACCAAATGCCTGGTTATTCGCCATGCCCGGCGCTGCTCACCTTAATCGAAGATTTTCATCTAGTGGACGTTTGGGAGAAAATTCATTGCAATACCCCCAGTTTACACATTATACAGCACATTCTGTGAGCAGACTGGACCGGTTTTATGTTTCTGCCCACCTTGGCAAAGAAGTCGCCCAAGCCGAATGATGGCTCCTTGCATTTTCGGACCACTGCGCCGTCATTTGCTCCCTGGCTCTGCCACCTCAGTCAGTGTGGCGCAGCAGAGGTTCCTGGAAGCTTAATACCTCCCTTCCTGCCGACAATGTATTGCCACTACATGGGCATCTTGCGAAAGACGCCCCCCGCAGTACACATCCGCGTTACATTGGTGGCTCAAATGTGCCCAACCTGCGATCAGATAGGTCTTCATACAATGTGGTAAGGAAGCAGCAGCATGGCATCGAGACAAAACAAATTTTCACTACGCCGTCCTCCATGAGCTCGATGCGCTCCCTCCATCACCTGACATCCATAGGGAACGACAGCGTAATAAAGCTCGTCTCCAGTCTCTCCAATGTGCACGACTGCATGGTGTCGTGGTGTGTTCCCGACGACAAGGCCTCCTCCACGACGATACCCCATACACAATCCATGCCGCATCCGACCATAGTCGTCGATGTAGACTTTTCGTCCCCAACATCACGACCTCCGATGGTGTTCACCACACAACACAGGCGGCAGTGGTGTTTGCCTTTGCTGAGCATTATCGCCAATTTTATGATGATGAATCGATGGCAATGCCAATTCCTGATGATCTCTGTCCTTCCCCTGATCGGACCCTCACAGTAGCGGAGCCAACGTCCATTAAGTCTGCAATCACCGCAGAAGAGGTGGTAGATGCGATCAACAAAGTGGCCGAGAACAAATCACCAGGACCAGAGGGTCTCCCAGTGGAGTTTCACCCGGCGCTCATCACTTTAATGCTGGACGGAAATGATTAAGGAATTTTTACTCCATCCTTCCCAATTCCGCCTGAATCCGTCACTGGCATTCTTCTACCTGTGCCTAAGCCACCTTACACTACTGAATGCAGACTGTAAAATCTATGCACGCCTCTTAGCAGCGCGCATACGCACCGTCTTACCTACGGTCCTTTCACCAGAGAAGACTGCACGTGGTTGTGGGGCCACCTTACAAACAGCCCTAGGAGAATGCCGTGTCCTCATCTCACTGGCGTCGGTTTGTCGCCTTCGTGCAGCACTGGTATCCGTCGATTTCACGAGTGCCTTTGATCGCGTTCGACACCCATTCCTCCTCATGGTGGCGACACGTATGGGGTTCCCATTCTTTTTGTCGATGCCATTCGCCGGTTACTACTTCCCGCGGTCTCGATGGTTCAAGTGAATGGGAGGCTTGTAGGACCGACACCTATACGCCGATCTGTGCGTCAAGGATGCCCTATGTCTACTACATGCCATTGCACTTGAGCCCCGCATCACTGGTCTTACATCTAGACTGCGGGGTCTCACTTTGCGTGACTACACCTTTCACTGCAGGGCTTATGCGGACGACCTCGTCTTTCTCACCTGCTCCTCCACGGAACTCAATGACGCCATCCAACGGATCCGCCAGTATGGAGGTCTTTCTGGTAGCATTCTTAATGTCCGTAAATCGACTATGATGCAGATTGGGCGCGGCCTCCCGGCTATGGAGCCGACCCGACTCCCAGTCAGTACCACCCTTCGTTACTTGGGTATCGAATTTACGTGCTCCACACACCGCTCAGTGGCCCTCACTTACCGGCGGCTTTTGCAGTCGATTAGACACCATGTCCGCGGTCAAGTGCACAGTAACTTAAACCAACTCCAACGTGCGTCCTATGTGAACACGTATGTCGCCCCTAAACTGGTACACGTCGCCCAGATCCTCCCAATGCCGTTACTCCTTGGCCGCCGCATCCAATCAGCCTTTGGACATTTCGTGTCAGCAGGGGCATTTTCAAACTCCGCTACAACACTCTAATACTGCCTCCTGCAAAAGGTGGCCTCGCACTCGGGACTCGTCAACGTGCGGGCACAATCTTTTGCACTCTTTGTCCACACTCTGTTGCGGCACTGGCAGAGGCCGGTCCCACCCTTAACACGCAGTCTCTTAGATATCCTCCGGCCAGGTTCTCTCGATCCACCGATCAATGTGGCACCTATTTCTCCGTTATTGTACCACGTCGCCAATTGTTTCATAGAACTCAGCTACGTTCGGGTCGATCTTCCATTCACCCGTCCTCTCCGTACAAAAGATTATTATCGTTTGTTTATGCTGTCCAACCCATGCGACTCCATGGTGCTACAGAATCCTGCCATTAACTAGCGAATGGTTTGGGGGGGGGGGGGGGGTGCTTGCACCATTTTTACCGTCGTCTGTGTCTGCACTCTGGTATGTTTTATTCCATGGAAAATTCCCGACTAATAATCGACTTTATCGCATACCCCACTCTGCCCTGATTGTCAGTTCGAAGACACCGACGAGCACCGTCTTACGTGCCCCCTGAAACAAAACGTATGGCTCCTCATCCAACGAATCGTGGGCTTTTACCTCCGTGCCCCGCCAACGACAGTAACCTCGCATTTCCTGTTGTTGCCCCAGACATTTCACTATCCTCTTCTTAATCACCATACCCTAATCTGGTTTTGAGGACAGGATTTATAATACCTCTTTCAGAATGGTCCGCATACAGTCCTAGACATCTGGTACAAAGTTGTGACCGCGCATAGCACCCTCACCCGAAAACCATCTTACCGACAAACTTTTGCCGGATATCTCCGCAGCGACTTCCTTGACCCCCCTCAAAGTTGGAGTGTGCCATGCCTACCTGTCACACGATGCAACACCCGTATCCACGTTCTCATTCATGGACCGAAAAAACAAATTTAAAAAAAGGAAGAAGACGGAATATGTTATATTTTGTTGTATTTAATGTTCTTTTAATAATTTTTTTTAACTAACAGTCATTTGTGTGTGTTTTAAATGGTGCCTTGAAGAACTCTTGCATAGTGAATATATATGTACTTTTAGTTTGTTCCATAAAAATTATAAAAAAAGGATCCAGGATAGTTTATATTTTGTTGTATTTAATGTTATTCTAATAATTTGTTTACCTAACACTCAATTGTATATGTTTAACTGGTACCTTGAAGAACTGTTGCTTTGTGTGTATATATATGAACTCTAAAAAAAACATAGTAAAAAACAAAAAATATGAAAAAGAGGTTCATATATTCATGGTCTGGGTTCGATACCAACTTCTGCCGATGATTTTTGATACGGACAGACAGATTCTACTCTCTTCTGGCTACGCCAAGTGAAGAAGGTATAATGGCATTGTGTTCTGGAATTCACATTAAACATGATATTCCTTACGAGTAACCTTTCTTATACTAGTTATTTATTTCTAGTGACGAAACAAACGCTTTGTAGGGTCACAGGACACTTATTCCATCTTTTATTTTAACTTCTGTATGTCTATAAAATTGGTTCTCAACTGGGAATACAACTAAGACCGCCCTTAACCCGTAATTTGATCCATTCGTGACAATACAGCTCGACTACAATTTGTTGTTTGTTCAAAATTGCAGATTCCTCAACATCTCCACATATTGCTCCTGAAAGATTCGAATCCTGGCCTGACACTAAAGTTTTCATTATGTATTATCAAGCTATAGCATGAGAACCCCTGTCTGAGGGTGAATATAATTTTGACTTTTAATGTATTTTCATTCCTTGTTAACACTAACGGTACCTGACGTTTTTGTCTCCCAGTGAGACACATAACTATTTGCTAAATAACTGGAAGTTCAAGGATGTTATTCGGGGCTGCTGGTGGAGAAAAATTCGGTAGCTCTTTGTGTGTCGTCAACAACGATATGTGTGGGGTTCGATTACGAGTCAGCACTGAACTCTTCGTCATATTATTTCTAGTTCAAACATGTTTACATGTTGATGCTGGTGTAGCAAACCCATATTTAACGTTTGTTTTCCCTATAACAATAACAGCGATAGGTGCCGGGTCGAGTCCGGGGCAAGAAAAAATTAATGTTTCCTCTCATCATTAAAGTTAAAACATCTTGCCATTGCCGAGAAAATCCGATATGTCACAGTTGATTGTGCTTCGATAACAATCCAGTTTAGTTCTGCGCTCGAATCGCTATCCAACACAAAGCTTTACCTCACAGCATTTCATGTAAGTTACTTGTGAAGAAGCAATATTTAACGTCTCTCGTAGTTCGTTAACAGGGGCAATTGATGCTGGATAAGAATTTGCGTCCGTTAAAAGTGTTTACGTTCTGTATTTTAAAGTTGATATTTCCTATCTGATACTGTCTAGAATCGAGATATATAACTCTCTGTCAGGAATAACTATTGGTTTCCGTCAGTCACGAAATCTTTGCTTAGTCTGCATGACCTAGGTATGAGTCCATATGCAGAACGAGACGGTTCGTCGTGTCATTTGAAGTTCATTTTCAACTAGCAGCTCGTGAAAAACTTGAATTTTTTATGTCATTTTGTGTTAAATAATAAGTACGGCATGTTACTTTGAAAAGGAAATCTTGAATACGACGAACGTATTACATGCATTACCTATCTGATATAATAATGAGAGTGGTAAAATTTCAGGTACGTCATTTATTGTACGAAATGTGAGCTTACAAGTCTTAAGGACGGTCTTATCTGTGATAAGGTCTTCCCTGATATTTCTAGTATCGTGGTACTACTTTACATCTTGAGTTATTGCGATACAGAGCAGTGCTTTCTAGTGGTGATTTGTTGGAACCATTTTCCATAGTCAGATGAATGTACCAAGAAACGATTAGACAGTATGATAGACAGCTGCGTTATGAGGGTTGTGTGCAAACCAGGCGAAATGCAAATTAGGTCGTTCGGATACTTTTTACTAGAAATGCTGGATAACCAGAGCTGCTGAGCAGTATCAGAGAAGGAGCAGAGTCATTTTTGAAGCAGCTATTTATATACACTCCTGCAAATTGAAATAAGAACACCGTGAATTCATTGTCCCAGGAAGGGGAAGCTTTATTGACACATTCCTGGGGTCAGATACATCACATGATCACACTGACAGCACCACAGGCACATAGACACAGGCAACAGAGCATGCACAATGTCGGCACTACTACAGTGTATATCCACCTTTCGCTGCAATGCAGGCTGCTATTCTCCCATGGAGACGATCGTAGAGATGCTGGATGTAGTCCTGTGGAACGGCTTGCCATGCCATTTCCACCTGGCGCCTCAGTTGGACCAGCGTTCGTGCTGGACGTGCAGACCGTGTGAGACGACGCTTCATTCAGTCCCAAACATGCTCAATGGGGGACAGATCCGGAGATCTTGCTGGCCAGGGTAGTTGACTTACACCTTCTAGAGCACGTTGGGTGGCACGGGATACATGCGGACGTGCATTGTCCTGTTGGAACAGCAAGTTCCCTTGCCGGTCTAGTCAATGTGTTCTTATATATATATATATATATATATATATATATATATATATATATATATATATATATATATTTGTTGTTGTGGTTTTCAGTCCTGAGACTGGTTTGATGCAGCTCTCCATGCTACTCATCTCCCAGTACCTACCGCAACCTACATCCTTCTGAATCTGCTTATTGTATTCATCTCTTGGTCTCCCGCTACGATTTTTACCCTCCACACTGCCCTCCAATATTAGATTGATGATCCCTTGATGCCTTAGAACATGTTCTACCAACCGATCCCTTCTTCTCGCCAAGTTGTGCCACAAACGTCTCTTCTCCCCAATCCTATTCAATACCTCCTCATTAGTTATGTGATCTACCCATCTAATCTTCAGCATTCTTCTGTAGCACCACATTTCAAAAGCTTCTATTCTCTTCGCGTTCATACCATTTAGCGTCCATGTTTCGCTTCCATACACGGCTACACTTTATTATGTGCCCTAGATACCTTATCTCAGTACGTGCAAATTTATATTTCTTTCGGTGTTTTGTTACACCAGCTTGTGGCAATATCTATACAATTTTGTCAAGTTTTTGAGATGATCTGTCCACGTCTTTGTGGCGATCAAAGTGTCATCTACGTAATGTGTCACACTTTCTACTAAATCGTCTCCAAGCACTATATCCAAAGCAGTTATGAATACACCAGAACTGACGTTCAGTCAAAAAGACAGAAACGCGGAATGGACATACAAAAAACTGTATATTACCTGGAATCAGGAGTGATTGCCTCTTACCAAAACGAATTTGTTATGTCAATGGTGGAAAAGCACTTAACATCTACAAATTTTTTGCTGTTGCTTCTCCGCCGGCCTGGGTGGCAGAGCGGTTCTATTTGCTTCAGTCTGGAACCGCTCCACCGCTACGGTCGCAGGTTCGAATCCTGCCTCGGGCATGGATGTGTGTGATGTCCTTAGGTCAGTTAGGTTTAAGTCGTTCTAAGTTCTACGGGTCTGATGACCTCAGCAGTTAAGTCACATAGTGATCAGGGCCATTTAGTTGTTTTCCAAGTTCTCGGGCTTTGTGTGCACTGGTAATATAATCTCAATTATTGCTCGGGCATTAAACACCAGTCTAATGTTTCCGTCTGGCTTCACTACAACAAGTAATGGACTGCTGTGAGGAGATTTAGAAGGCTATATAATCTTACACTGCTACATCTGCTTTCACATCACACCGCATGTCGCTGACGTAAAAGTACAATGTATGACTAATGAAAGAAAACCTAACGATGCTTGACCTCAGTTTTGCAAATGTAGGCCTACGCCTTAATGACACCCGATCGTTTTGTAAAAATCTGTAGATACTTAGACATTAGTTCAAAAAGTTCATTGCGTTCGCCATTACTCATTGGTAAGAGCAATTGTTTCCTGTAACTTCGACTAACCAATGTTCTTAAATCATTACACTCTTCATCTGATAAATGTGTTTGTGTATGTTTCGCCGCCTTCGTTTATTAATTTAATTTTGTATCCAGTGCAATAATTGTCGCGTTTTAGCGCCCTGGTATCTAAATCAATATCTCAGTATCTAAATCAATAGTGAATCCCATATCTAATGAAACACCTAAGTTTCGAGAAGTCAAAACAACTGCCCCTCTCACGTAACATATCTTAAGTCCAACAATTGAGGCTGTTTCTTAAAATTATTGGGAACATCGTCGTTGTGTTGTTCTTTTGTGGATGTATTAAACAATGATTCATTACCGAATTGCCCCCCCCCCCCCCTCAAACTTTCATCAACGACGGCCTAGCGCTCAGTGGTTACTGTCGTTAGTTTGTCGGCGTGGTGTTCGGTGCAGTTAGAGATGGAGTTTTCCCTGATGCTTCAATTGTAATCACGTTCGGTTACTGCCGATTCCACTCTCCAGTCACTTGTGGTTTTTGTGCCTGAACGTTTGACTTACTTGATGATTAGTGGCCAAAATCTTGGTTTGGTTTAGCATTAGTTGTTGCGGCCCTTGCCACAGACATGTGCTGTTGTTATTATTGTGGTGTTGGACCAGTGTTTTGGTACGCATTTCCATAATTAGTGTACCGGTTTTGCTGTTGGTTATTTTATTCATATTCCAGTTCCAGTTGTTTCCGTCCTTATTGTTACCATTATTGTAACGGCGCCATTTATTTGGTTTACTGCCCTTCGCACATGTCATGTTAAGATTATCATTCATGTTAGAATATGTCTGCTGGTTTTGGTAAGTACTGGTTTGCGGAAGCAGGCTGTGAGTCTGCTGCGCCATGATTATGTTGACTAACCTGCGTGCCCTGCATACCATTCATGTCAACATTGTGGTCGGTGTTTTGTTAACCGCAACCTAGATCTTCATATAGCAAATCAACTGAATCCAGCCAGCACTGTCACGCAATATTCCGTATCGTTGTCGGGAATGTGCAGTTGTTTCTCTTTGATATAAAATGGTAGTCTAGCTTCGCGGAGATTACATGATCTCTTCGTAAGTTACCATGTCTGGCATAGCAAGGTTCTGGTTGCATGATGTGTTCTCTGAGATGATCTGTAACAGTTTGGCACCAAAAATTGGCCAAGAAAGCTTTTTCTAATTGTTCGTAAGTTACCCATCGGTCGGCTTCGCTGTATGCCAAAACAGGTGCTTCTCCCTGGATGTAACCTACTACATATAAAATTCTTTTCCGATCACGCGTTTCTGAATGCCTTGAGAAAAACCATAGGGGCTACAATACGTTTTTCAGGAAATAGCGGTTGAAACTGCCGATTTTTTATTAGGGTGTATTCTTCTATAGTACTGTAATACCTGTTTCCTTCACCTGCTGGACCCAAGGGAACATGTTCACCATGCATATCACGATTGTGACTTGGTGATTTATTATAATGCTCACCTGATGAATGCTACGGTTCAAATGGCTCTGACCACTATGGGATTTAATATCTTAGGTCATCAGTCCCCTAGAACTTAGAACTATTTAAACCTAACTAACCTAAGGACATCACACACATCCATGACCGAGGTTTTGGTAAGTACTAATTTTCGGAAGCAGGCTGTGGGTCTGCTGCGCCATGATTATGTTGATCTGCGACCGTAGGGGTCACGCGGTTCCAGACTGACGCGCCTAGAACCGCACGGCCACACCGGCCGGCTATGTTGGTGTTTTTCGTTGACAATGTAGTGTGCGTGGTGTATACATGGGACAGCTATTTTACTCGATCGATTTTAATGACTGTGACCGTTAGTACAATCCGGATGCACATACTCATCAAACTGTTTTTGCTGTGCTGCGCCGGCCTGAGTAGCCGAGCGGTTCTAGGCGCTTCAGTCTGGAACCGCGTCACCGTTACGGTCTCAGGTTCGGATTCTGACTCGGGCATGGATGTGTGTGAAGTCCTTAGGTTAGTTAGGTTTAAGTAGTTCTAAGTTCTAGGGGACTGATTCCGCTGTTAAGTCCCATAGTCCTCAGAGCCATTTGAATCAACTGAGCTATGCTGCGCTACTTTGCGAGGTATCAGCTGTGATGTGTTTATTATTTGTAACAAATTCAGTCCAGTGTCAGCCACAACTGTCGGTAATTTTCATCTCTGCGTTGATTGAAATATTTGTGCTTCTCGTCAATCGAATTGTAAATTTCATCATTTGTGTTTGCGGAATAGTTGTCTATGACTAAATGTAGCTCGACTGCTGTTTGGTCAACGTGTTTACCTTGTCTGCAGTTTGTGTAACCCGCGCGGTTAGTGATTCATGTACTGACGGGCAGGGCTTCATATGAGCCGTAACACCTTCGCATCATGGGGCTTAAATGTCTTACTTCACTCTGAATGTTTTTACGTTCTTGGTAGTTTCTTCCTGTTGTAAATTTAGTTCAGAAACGTTTTGACCAAGTTCAGTCACTTTTCCGCTCAGTCCTACGTTTATTTTGCCTATCCTTCCGCATTAAGTGTCGTCACTGGCTTTTAGCCTCACAAATCGGTCTTTATATCTTCATGTCCCGTTTTCAGTACAGTCATATATTTTTGTATATCTGCTCGTAGTGCGTCCATGTGCGCGTCATTTGAGCCAGGTACGGTTCGCGCTCATAGCTTGGAATCTTGTAACAGCGTTAGTGGCTTCTCGTTTTCTTAGTGTGTTCACTGGCGCCACTACGTTTGCTCACCTTGTCTCTCTGTGAGTGGTAGTAGCAGCGCATATCGATCGCACGTGCTGTGGCACCATCTTTGGAGTGGCCTCTATATTTCCGTGTCGTACTGTGACGAGTGAGTTGAGTAGGGATAGAAGCAGCAGTGAGGTCCGGAAAGCCAGTACTTGCCTGATCGCTGGCGACACATACGCACTGTCCGACGGAAGGACGTGGTTGCGAGAGTGTACGACCACGTCACGCACCGGATTCAGCGGGTTTTAATATAATGGCCCGTGATATTCGAGTAGTAAAACTTTCACGTGTGTGTGTGTGTGTGTTTCCGCCCGACAAAGTGCCCCCATGGAAATAAGTTGTCAGTCGACGATTTTTACTGGAAGGTATCCCATGACCGGCGACGACCGTTGGTTGGTCGTTCGGTCGGTCGTCGCAGTGGACGACGTGCATTTGGTCTTCCGACCACTTCTGGTATTTCTGTGTTTGTGCCGACTTATAATTCGTCCGTGTTGTTTCACAGTGACTGGTTTTAGTATTGTGAGTTGTTTGTGCAATTGTTTTCCTGGATCCATGTTATCTTGTGGGTTTGAACAACGAGTTATTTTCATGTGGACTTGGAGAGGAGATGCGTACGGACATCAGATCGGTTGGGGCGCAGCAGCGAGCAGGTCCGTGCAGTGCCGGGGCAAGATGGGGCCGCTGACGGCGTGCTGCCACTGCCGGTTGGTTGGTTGGTTGGTTGGTTGGTTTGTGGGATCAATGGGACCAGACTGCTACGGTCATGGGTCCCTTTTTCCAAAACTTAAAAACACCCACACAGAATAAAAACGACAATGGAAAAGACGACAGACGACACAGGACAAGAAAGACTTAGACAGAGACCAGACAAAAGGAATTAAAATCACACAGAGTGTGGCAGTGGATGGCCGATCATAGAGACAAAAAAGGAAAAGCCAACCACCGAGAAACACACTAAAAACTCAGAATGAAATCGTAGTCCAGTGATCAGAATCAATACAAAAAGGTCAAACACTTACATTAAGTGATAAAAGTCCCCTGCCCGAATAAAACGCAAAACTAAGCCTGCCATAGCAGTGTCATCTCTTAACAGGGCAGGGAGCGTAGCATGCTGCGCAAACGTCAGCCTGAGCGCAGTTAAAACGGGGCAGGCTGACAAAATGTGGACCACTGTCAAAGTCGACCCGTAGCAACATAGAGCGGGTCCTCA
Source organism: Schistocerca gregaria (assembly GCF_023897955.1). Classification (NCBI taxonomy): domain Eukaryota; kingdom Metazoa; phylum Arthropoda; class Insecta; order Orthoptera; family Acrididae; genus Schistocerca; species Schistocerca gregaria. The sequence continues at coordinate 278,906,030 of NC_064926.1, forward strand.
TGGCGCAGTAAATGGCTGTGTGTCAAGCGGTTGTGGCCAATGCGGAGCCTATAAAGTACTACTGAGTCCCTGCGAGTGCATCGCTATAGTAGAGCTATGGTAGAGGCATAAGTCGTCAGCCTACAAGGAAGCTGAGACAGACGTTCCCACCGCCGCAGCGAGCCCGTTAATTGCAATTAAAAACAGGCAGACACTTAGGTCAGGCTCCTGTGGTACCCCACTCACCTGAACTCGGGTGGAAATGTGGGAGGCAGCAACTTGCACGCGGGAGGTACGATACGACAGAAAATTTCTTATGAAAATCGGCAGTGGACACCGGAGACCCCAACCATGAAGCGTAGAGAGGATGTGATGGCGCCATGTCGTATCGTACGCCTTCCGCATGACGAAACAGACAGCGACATGGTGCTGACGGCGGGCAAGGACCGTACGGATGGCTGACTCCAGGCTCACCAGAGGGTCAGTGGCAGAGCGGCCTTTACGGAACCCAAGCTGAGACGGAGTCAGGAGGCCCAGAGACTTGAGTACCGAACTCAACCGCCGGCTCACCATGCGTTCGAGCAACATGCAAAGAGCGATGGTGAGGCTAATGGGGCGTTAGCTGTCCACCCCCAATGGGTTCTTACCAGGTTTCAATGCTTAACTCACCCACGACCGAGATATGGTTGTAAAGGTCGAGGAGGCGTCGCTGGCAGTCCACTGAAAAGTGTTTCAGCAGCTGACAGTGGATGCTATCTGGCCGGGGAACTGTTTCAGGGCAAGTAGCTAGGGCACTGTGGAGTTCCTACTCACTGAATGGAACATTGTAGGATTCAGGATGTCGGGTATGAAATGAAATGCTCCGACATTCCACCCGCTCCTTAATGGAGCGGAAGGGCACTGGGTAATTTGCAGAAGCGGAAAATGCTCTGACAAACGGTTTGCCATTACGTCGGAGTCAGTACAAACTGCTCCATTCAGTCAGCGTGCAGGGATGCCGACAGGGGTCAGATAGCCAGAGAGGCACCTAATCTTGGCCCAAACCTACGATGGAGAGATATGGAGCCCAATGGTTGGGACATACCGTTCCCAGCACTCCTGATTGCGTTGGAGAATAATGCGGCGGGCCCGCGCACGCAGCCGTTTAAAGGCGATGAGGTGTTCTATCGAGGGATGTCGCTTGTGACGTTGGAGCGCCCGTCGGCAAACTTTAATTGTCTCAGCGATCTCAGGCGACCACCGAGGCACAGTCCTCCGCCGAGGGGAGCCAGAAGAACAGGGAATAGCGGATTCTGCGGGAGTACCGATGCCGATGGTGAACCACCGCATCAATGGCTTCATTAGAAAGAGACACAATAGCGGCCATGGAGGAAAACAAGCCCCAGTCAGCCTTATTCATAGCCCATCTGCAAGGGCGCCCAGAAGAATGACGCTGTGGCAGTGACAGAAAGATCTGAAAGTGGTCACTACCACGCAGGTCGTCATGCATACTCCATCAGACAGACGGTAAGAGGCTAGGGCTGCAGATCGAAAGGTCGGTGGCTGAGTATGCGTCATGTGCCACACTGCAATGTGTGAAGGCACCATCATTTAAAATAGAAAGATCGAGCTGTGTCAATACATGCTCAATGGTGGCGGCACGACCTGTTGCCACTGACACACCCCCAGAGTGCTATGGGCATTGAAGTCGTCCAGTAACAGAAAAGTTGCCGGCTGTTGGTCTATCAGCGCAGCCACGACATGCTGTGGGACATCACCATCCAGTGGAAGATAATGACTGCAGATAGAAACTGCCTGTGGCATCCACACCTGAACAGCTACAGCCTCTAAAGGCATTTGTAGAGGGACAGATTCGTTGTGAAGGGAGTGAAGGACGTAGATGCAGACACCACTAGATACCCTTTCATAAGCTGCCGGTTCCTATACTAACCTTGATACCCACGGAGGGCTGGGGTTCGCACTGCTGGAAACCAAGTTTCTTGACGAGCAATTCAGAGGAAAGGGTGAAGGCTGATAAGTTGTCAGAGCTCAGCTCAGCTGCAGTTCCACTGTAGGATGATATTGTCCATGGGTGAGAAAGGCGTGAAGGGACTGCGGAGGCAGATTACGCCTCTGGGCCACTTGCTGCCACCGGTTCAGTACCTGTGCAAGCGACAACCATTGCGTCTGAGAGTCCGGCGAGATCCAGGTCTTCAGCAGACGCCAGAATCTCAAGCTCATTCTCAGACGATGAGCTTGAAGGGTGCGGTGGGGTGGGTGCCACAGCAAGTTCTTTGGCCTTAGAGGTCTTTCTCTTTGATTTATCTAGCTGAACCTTGGGTTTCACTGCCTGGGAGGGCTTCACCAATTCAGTCTCCAGTACGGAGGAGGATCGCGAAGCCCTATGACCAGCCACGGGTGGGAACGTATGCCACTGTCGGGCGTCATCCTTCCCGCTGGTGGAAACCTGGGAAGGGAGCGAGAGTAGCCGAAAAAGTTGGACTCTTCTCCGGCAGAGAAGCGGGGACGGACGTCCCCGATGGGTGGGAGGGTGTTGCTCCTGAGGCATGTGGCACAGGAGCAACAGCGTAGGTAAAACCCCACTACAGGCAAGGTGACATGTGGAGTTGTACGGATCGGTGATTTTGCTGGAGTATGCTGAAGTGATGGGGCTAACATGGTTGTCGTTGCAGCGGCATAGAAAGAAGTCATTCGCACAGGATGGAGGCGTTCATATTTCCTCTTAGCCTCAGTGTAGGTCAGTCGGTCCACGGTTTTATATTCCATGATTTTGCGCTCCATCTGTAAGATCATACAGTCTAGAGAGCAAGGTGAAGAGGCTCTCCACAGATGACACAGATGGAGCATCGGGATGTGATGTGCATCCACAATCTCGACATGTAAAGCTGGAAGTACAGCGGGAAGACATATGGCTGAACATCCAGCACTTAAAGCACCGCATCGGGGGAGAGATATAGGGCTTGACGTCACAATGGTGCACCATCACCTTGACCCTCTCTGACAATGTGAGAATGGATCACCCTTGAAGGCCAAGATGAAGGCACCAGTAGCAACATTGTCACATGCAAGTACCTGCGTGACTGGGCAGAGGATGCCGTTTTTATCAAAACCCTCCTCACGGGCGCCATCCGGCATCAGCAAGGGCCACCTGGCAGGATATCTCACCGATTATTCCGTGACTGGACGTTGCACACCATCAGTCACCCGTTGAGGGAGAAGAGAATTCTCCAACACGAAATGTGGATCGTCAGTCACCCAAATGCTCCAATTTAGCTTACTAACGAACCCGTCCAAATGAAACTGGCTTTCCTCGCTAAACAAAACCATAAATGTGCACACTAATTCCCATCATGCCCCGCGGCCAAACGTGCAGTTTGAACGTCACAACGCAAACCGCTAAGAAGTTATGACAATTTTATTTCATATAGTTCAGTAACCGTTGCCCTGTATGTGCATTTCATGAACACAGAACCGTTCGCCATGTCAAGACGCTGTATAGCTGAGGATGAGTTTTAACGTATAATGAAACAAATATTAAGTACTGTCACTGTATTCAATTATCAGATCTATACAATAAATTACAGTAGGCGTTACATTAAATCAGTTGCATTATGCAATAATATTCGAGAGCTCCTCTACCAAAGATAACCGCCGCACAAATCAACCATAATCTCTGAAAAGCCCTTTTCTGTCTGAATAATGATTGTATGAATGCATACTTTAATATTTGTACAATTACAGTTTGTATTATACGAACAGGACAGAGTAACGTGACTTCACGTTTAGTTTAAGAAAATAAATAATTAGATAGTCCTATACTAAGCATCATGTCTTCCAGTTTTTCACTAAAATTTCCTCATAATGCAATAGCATCACTCGCTAACAGCATGACGGAACATTCCTTCACGTTCTTCCTCATTTAGGATTCTCCATGTATAAATCATTTCTGTTCAGCCTCATCTCTGTTATATCGTATTTCGGTATGGTGCAAATGTAAGCATGATCACCCATTAATTAGAGGAAAGCTTATAATAAACTACCAGTGTAATAAACGGCCACAACTGGCAGAACTCTCTAAGCGTCCAGTGACTGAGCTATTGATAAATATAGGGTTATCTTTGATCTGAGAAATAAAAATGAATTTCTGCTGGTGTTCTTGTACAAAAAGTGTCACACTTAGGAGGAGAGGCAACAAATCTGGAAAAAACAGAAATGTTCGCTTAAGCTGTAAGAGGACAACGGTCTCTAAAAATAGTTTCATTGCGTGTTAGCGTACACGTATCTAATTTAATTGCTGTAAAGAAAACGTTTGCGTTCTACGTTCTCTTTCATCGCAGGAATAACGTTAGCAAAGGATAAATGTAGCCTTTTTGATGCCAGTTCTGCAAGGATTTATCCTGCAGTGAGTGTATAAATTTTCAGTAGGATCGCGATTACCGAACTTAAATTATCATTATTGTTTGAAGAACCACAATGAACCACAATGAACAAAAAATACTAAAATTCTACATAAAGTCCCTACATACATGTCACCATACTGGCGAACTTAACGGTATGCCTCATATTGCCTCTGAGTGTTACCTTTCAAACCAGTCTGTTATCAAGCTGAACAACCAAAGTGTTTGATGTCTTCTGAAGATCGGTGCACATTAGCTTTTTAGTTAGGAAGTTATCTCAGTCATTCAGATGATTAATTACTGCGAAATGTTATTAATTTAATTAATTAGCTTTACTTAAAGGTGTCTTCCTTGATTATACCGTTGTCAGTAGCCATTTAGCGACCAGTCGTTACTTAATGACATCAAAGCGCTGATGGCTCAATTTTACTCCATAACTAGTTAAAGCTAAGTCTGAGTGAAAAGATGTAGACGGTGAACGATTTGAGAACGCGACAGTAATTTTATGGCAAGACTGTAGTGCTATTCACAGTGCTTCGTCGCTGCCATTTGTATTTCAGAGGGTGTCGAGTTCATGTTTCATAGTTTGACTACATCGCTCATCTCGAAGGATGGGACAGTTGCGAAAATTAACCCAGCGTCTTTATTTCTCTTACCTCTATTCTGTTGCAGCAGTGCCGTGGCAACTGCGTGATACACGTTAAAATGATCGATATGTCTCTGTTCAGTGCTTGATATCTGGAAAAATAGAGGGAAATCTGTAACTGTACAAAACTGGATAAGTTGATGCAATTCACGCTTTCGTTCGTAAAATATAGATAAGATGTACAAAGAAGATAATTGACTAACTAATGCAGACATTGACGTCTTGGGTTTATAATAAAAGGCGTGTAGTATGTGGAAGAAGTCCATAATAATCCTCCACTTTTTATACACATTCCAAGAGATAAGACCGTCGCACTTCTAAGGAGTTCTTTGAAACGAACGAAGATGGATAGCTGTGAATAATACGTGTAGACGAACAAATGATCACTATTTCAGAAAAAACGGATGATTTAGGCAACAAATTGAGCAAGTCCACCACATACTGGTCCACATCTGGCCCTTATGCAAGCAGTTCTTCGGCTTGGAATTAATTGATACAATTGTTGGATGTTCTCCTGATAGATGACGGGTCACATTGTGATCAGCTGCCTTCGGTCGATCGTCAAAAAAAAAGGGAGGGTCTAGACCATAATGCTCCAAACGTTCTCAGTTGGGGAGATACGGCGATCTTGCTGGCCACGGTAGCGTGTGGCACGCACGAAAGACAAGCAGTAGAAACTCTCGTCGTATGTGAGCGGGCATTGTCATGCTGAAATGTAAGACCAGTATGGCTTGCCATGAAGGATAGAAAGCAAGCTGTAGAATATCGTCGACGTAAAGCTACGCTGCAGCTATGACGCGGAGATAACCAATGTGTCACTGCTGTGAAATGTAATGGCTTCCAGACCATCACTCCTTGCTGCCAGATTACACGGCGAGCGACAGTCAGGTTGATATACAACTAAGTCAGGAGCGTCTCCAGACTCCTCTCCGGTCGGGAATCTCATAGGATGGAGTATTATTGTCTTCAGTGATGTGTACCGCTTCGACCTGAGCCCCGAGGATCAGCGAAGACGTGTCTGGAAATTCCCCGGAGACTGGTGTGATGCCATCCTAGCTAGCTGTCACCCGCCAGTCGTTCCGAAAACAACGAATAATGGACGTGGTGCCGTTTCTTTTCATGGCAGGACCCTTTTTTTTTCATTCTGGACGCCCTTACAGCACAACGGTACATGAAATATGTCCTAAGTCCTGTTTTGTTGTCCATCATAACAAGGATTTCTGAGCTTACATTTCTGCAAGATAATGGCCGCCCACCTAGGGCGAGGTCTGACCTGCTGGTCTTCGTGTTTGACAAATCCTACCATGGCCATCAGGGTCGCCGGATCTCTTCCCAATATAGAATGTTGAGAGTTTTATGGGCAGGGCCTTCCACCACCAAAGCAATGAGCACTTCAGATTTGTCCAGAATACATTTCCACCACATTGTGTGCAACGATAAGAATGTGGTGGAAATGTATTCTGTGACAAATCTAAAGTGGTCAATGATACAAATTTATGTGTTCAACGATAGGAATGTGGTGAAAACTACGAACATCACATGTTGGACGAAAACTATTAAAACAAATACTCCATACCAACATTTCTCGCAAGTCACATCCCAGTGAAAATCTGTAACGCTACCATCTGCGTGGCGTGCTTATAATTATGTATTATTTATATTTTAGGACAACTAATCAATAAAAAATGCACCATACGTTCTAATGAAAGCATGAGAGCCGTCTGTCGATGAACTGTAATGATTTGGCTCTGAGCACCATGGGACTTAACTGCTGAGGTCATCAGTTCCCTAGAACTTAGAACCACTTAAACGTAACTAACATTTAGGACATCACACACATCCATGCCCGAGAGAGGATTCGAACCTGCGACCGAGCGGTAATGGTTCCTTTTGAGTAAAGAAACTTAAAATAAATTTGTGGTTGGTTGCTGTCTCAGCACCATCAACATTCGTTTTCAATTAACAGCCACGGTCCCAAACCATGTCATCACATGACAAAGTGGCACTCAGTACTGAGTTTGATGGTAGGGTGAGTGGCACTGTGGCATTTTAGAGTGCCAAGAACGAGGAGAAATCTCGTCTCGTACCTGGGACCACCAGGGCAGGAGTTTTGTGATTTTCCTGCGAGACCAGCATGCCCAGATACAAGACATATAAATGCAGTGAAGGCAAGTGAAATAAGGATAATGAGAGAGCAGCGAAACTTATAATCAAGTCAAGTCTGGGCGGTGAAGTGATTAAAATGCCCAAAGAGTGAATTTGGCTAAGCATGCATTTGGAGTGTTACTGGTAACAAAAGTGATGCTGGGATACATGATGCGTGTATAATATATTGCCAACTAAGGAAATGAATCTAGCATAATCCAACAAACTTGAGTCCCAATGTTCTTAAAGAGAAAGATCGCCTTATGGGGCTCTCATTCAATAGTGTTCCCCCAACATTCGTATTACTGATTCTTTATGCCAAGTAAACTTTTTTACTATCGTAGAGTACACTTTAACTCAAACCAAGTTGAGGCTGGGATTAAGAAATAAAAACGTAACATTTGCCAGTGACGTTATAATTCTGTCAGAGGCAAGACACTGAAAGATCAGTTAAATGGAATGGATGATTACTATTAAAGAGGTTTTCAGGTGAACATGAACAAAGTAAAACACGGGCGACGCGGTGTGGTCTATTAAAGTCAAGTGATACTGACGAAGTTAGAACAGTAAATCAAACATTTGATTTATTACAGCCATTTTGCTGTTTTGGGTGCTATATAACTGATAATGGAAGTAAAAGTAAGTACAGACTAACTAAGGGGTAAGAACCTCTACTTGGAGAAAGAAATACTTTAATATCGAATGTACATTCAAGTGTAAGGAATTAGATTTTCAACGTCGTTGTCGAATAAAGAATTACTGAACAGAAAAGAGGAGAATAGAAATTTACGGCACAGCTTGACTTAAAAGACGTATTATATTGGTAAGACACACCGTGGGCATAACGTATCGGTTAATGTTCTAATGGATGGATCTGTACAGGATTAAATTACGAAAGCTGACACTGGTATAGGTCCGCAGCTCGTGGTCTTGCGGTAGCGTTCTCGCTTCCCGCACACGGAGTCCCGGGTTCGAGTCCCCGCGGTGGCAGGGATTTTCCCTGCGTCGAGATGAATGGGTGTTGTGTCGTCTTCATAATCTTCATTCATACCTATTATGGTCAGAGGAAGGAAATAGCAAACGACCTCTGCTAGTACCTTGCCTAGTCGGCGGTGCGGGTCTCCCGCATCGTCCCCTGCGCTCCTCGGAGTGTGAGACCTCATCATCATCAAACTGGTCCAGGATGCAGCAGTCAGTAAAAAATGAAAAGATTTGCAACCAGTAGACAAGTGTACAAGCTGAAGGAGATACCTTCTGACTGAAGACCACAATAACAGAAACAGTTTGTCGTTAAGTAAATAAAGTTGAAAGTGACCTTTACGAATGAATTTGAGAACCAACCATGGTAGATTACAGTGAAAATTAGGACATAGCATCAGATACAAGTTCCGTTTATGTATTACCAGAAGATAACGAATACGAAGGAAGCCTGACTGCACTTAATGGATGATACATTACTCACTTCCGTCAAACATTTTTTGTGTCGATTAATTTGAGCGACACGTGTCATATTACCAAAAAAAGCGTATATATTTGTCAAAGTTTATTGTGGTAATGGTACTTCTTTTTGCTTCAGAGAGGTACACACCACAAAACATCTTATGGGACTCGCTAAGACGTGATGCATGCGGCCATCTGAGAGCCAAATTTATTTTACGACCGTGCTCCATGTCATTCCACACAGTGTGAGATGAAGTCTACAGTCTCAGTAAGCACGGAACAGCAGCACTGTACATACGTCTCTAGAGGTCATATTGCCATACTGAACCATCCTCATAACTGGACAGGATGTGCCGCCTACGGAATACCTGATTATAATGAGCGCATCGCAAGGCTTAGTCAACAGTCTATTCCGGTAGACCTTGTAAGCGCAACACGCTTACAATAGTCGACAGCGCAGCTAAGAGCCGTCCATTTACTGTTGCTGAACACTTCACTAATAGACCGTGTAGCCCTAACTCGTACCATATATTGTTGGGAGTTATCTTTATAAGATACTGATGCACTCTTTGCTAATTTAGTGGTCCTCTTAGTTAACATGGCAGACACAAATTTGTGGCAAACTAAGTCTGAAGTAGACACTGTGTTGAAAAGGAGGAGCTTCCGCTGTCACGCCATATGTCACAGTGCAACGTCTGACATGACCGGGATGGCATCTATGTAATGTTCCACCGCGATATGAGCAACTTTTTTTTCCGCGGTTGTTCATGTGCGGAGGTGTCACACCCTGCCGAGATGACGATAGAACTTTAAACAAAATGAAAGAATTGAGCCCAAAAATCTGTAAGTAACATCAATAACTGGAAACTTTGCGTGTAAATAACATATGTAATGCCAGGACAGTATTTTGTCACCGCAAGGCACCACACCTGCTAGGTCGTAGGCTTCAAATCGGCCACCGTCCTTCAGTACACATCGGGCCAGCGAGTCACCACGTTAGCAGACTGAACGCCGCCACTCGGCTGGTCTTACGAGACAAGCTAGCGCACTGACCAGTTCTACAGCCGACTTTAATAGGAATGGTTCACTTGTTATAGCTTTAGAGATCGTATTTGCAGAGACGCTAGTTAGCAAAGCCTTCAGCTAAGTCAGTAGCTACGACCTAGCCAGACGCCACATACAGTTTGTGGATTGATATTTATGTGTGAAGCAATCAGAATTGTAAAGAAGTATTCGCAGTTCACTCTGTAACTGCACTTGTAAATATTATTGTACAATGTCAAGATCGACGTTCATCGCAGATGCTGAATTAAAGATAAGTATTCAGTTGTATTCCTGTCTACTAACTTTATAATCGCCTAAGATGTTCCAGATACATCCCGTCAAGTATAGTACATTGATCCTCAGGTCAGCTTACGTGATCAACACGTGCAATTAATGGCCTCTCCTTGTGATCAGACTGAGAGTCAAATTGAGTGGCTCAGCCTGGTCGCCCTTTTTCCATGAGTCCCATAGTTCCGCCTCATACATAACAGAAGTCGAGAGAGAGTGAGCAGATAATAATAATAGGTACATTTCGGCGCTTTTGCCCTTTATCTTGTAGAGTCGATGTAAAGGTGTCCTATAAATTTATTAATATAAATGTGACATGAAGTCATGCAGGATGTAGACTGCCGTTTTTGTAATTATCAGATCGTCCACCGCCAGTAGCTGGGTGGTCAGTCTGCTGCCGGCAGTGATGCGAGGCCGTCGGTCACTCGCCAGAGCGCTGCGGGCGAGGCGCGCACGGTGTGTTTGCGTTTACTTCGGCCGCTGTAAGTGCCGTTTTCCCTTCTAGACTACCATGGCGCACAACTATCGGAAGAAGACATTCCGTTTCAACCTTTGTTCCGACTTCGCCCGACCCTCGAAGTACAACGATTTATTCACGATGAAGTTACAATACCACCAACGGATCTATTTGGTATCCACTTGTCCATAGTTAGCAGTACCGTCTACGTCTAAATGATCAACGATGCGGCGTGCGACAAGGTGCTTCAAGAGGCGAAACGTGGTCTGCGCTTCTGTCATTCCGACGGCAACGTCGGACCCGTTACCGTCGATCACTCAGGTCTCGGACACAGACGATAAGGATCTTCGAATTGCCGTTCGAACTACCTGAAGACGTCGTCATCGAGGCGCTCCGTTCCTATGGCAACGTACTGGAACATGTTGCCGAACGATATGTACAATTGCAAACCTATCCGATTTTAAACGGTGTTAGACAGGTCCGCATCGAGTTGCAGAAACACGAGCCCTCTTATCTACGTATCGGAGACTGCCGTGCCATTAAAATATACGACGGCCAACCTCAGACCTGTTCCGGTTGCGGGAAAGAAGGTCACCTACGGTCTGAATGCATTCAACGACGTGTCGCGCAGCTCCCGTTGTCGGAAGCGTCCGTCACACCCACGATGACCGCCCTACCGGTCACTTGCGCAGCGGCTCTTGCCACGTCTACAGTTTCGTCCAGTCCGTCGCCCGGTCCTTCCGATCGGCATGTCCCACCGTCCCAGTCAGCTATGGAAGGCGGGGACGTCCCACCTGACAACCTTGCCGCCGGATGGGCTCCCGCACCGGACGCTGAGGAGAACAGTACTTCTTCACAACACCTGTTTGACAATTTCATTGTACCCACCGACGCCTTCGAACCAGGTCGACGCTCCTCCTTGCCATCGTCCGACACTGAGGAACACGTGCGCAAACAACGCTCGCCACGTAGTCGCAAACGCCGTCGCCGTTCGCCAACGGTCTCTTAAAGCGTCGCCACCCGCGAAGACGAAGACGACTCCCAACCAGCCGACATTTCCACGCAGAGGTCGGCGGACAACTTTCACGATGAACAAGACGTTTCGCAGGACGAGACCACCGTGGAGGTCACCACGCACAATGTAACGATCGGTGCGCAGGTTGAGACACCTGCCTCCGAGCCGATAATTCCAGATCTCTCTCACCACGACGCAATTCCCATCGACATTGGACAGACGCACGGCACAGCAGCATGGGCTGACGACCTTGAGGAAGATACGCCCCCTCCTCCGGATGAATTGCCTCCGCATGACAAGGCTGCCTGTTAACATCAAAAGCGAAGCACTGCAGCTTATGGAACGGGCCTTCCTGTCGGTGCCCTCCTCATACTTCCCTTGGCGATGGTATATGCGCGTCCACCACCACTGAAACGAACGTACCGGTTTGCCGCACTGAACATCAACATGATCGCACAGCCCCCAAAGCTGCAATTCCTACACTCCTGGAAATGGAAAAAAGAGCACATTGACACCGGTGTGTCAGACCCACCATACTTGCTCCGGACACTGCGAGAGGGCTGTACAAGCAATGATCACACGCACCGCACAGCGGACACACCAGGAACCGCGGTGTTGGCCGTCGAATGGCGCTAGCTGCGCAGCATTTGTGCACCGCCGCCGTCAGTGTCAGCCAGTTTGCCGTGGCATACGGAGCTCCATCGCAGTCTTGAACACTGGTAGCATGTCGCGACAGCGTGGACGTGAACCGTATGTGCAGTTGACGGACGTTGAGCGAGGGCGTATAGTGGGCATGCGGGAGGCCGGGTGGACGTACCGCCGAATTGCTCAACACGTGGGGCGTGAGGTCTCCGCAGTACATCGATGTTGTCGCCAGTGGTCGGCGGAAGGTGCACGTGCCCGTCGACCTGGGACCGGACCACAGCGACGCACGGATGCACGCCAAGACCGTAGGATCCTACGCAGTGCCGTAGGGGACCGCACCGCCACCTCCCAGCAAATTAGGGACATTGTTGCTCCTGGGGTATCGGCGAGGACCATTCGCAACCGTCTCCATGAAGCTGGGCTACGGTCCCGCACACCGTTAGGCCGTCTTCCGCTCACGCCCCAACATCGTACAGCCCGCCTCCAGTGGTGTCGCAACAGGCGTGAATGGAGGGAAGAATGGAGACGTGTCGTCTTCAGCGATGAGTCGCTTCTGCCTTGGTGCCAATGATGGTCGTATGCGTGTTTGGCGCCGTGCAGGTGAGCGCCACAATCAGGACTGCATACGACCGAGGCACACAGGGCCAACACCCGGCATCATTACTTGCTTCGGGCCTCTGACGTCGACGTCGTCCTTTTTCAGGAAGTACGCGTTGCCACACTACCATCAGTCTACGGCTACGACTCATACACGTCCCCATGTGATCAATCAGGGCGTGGAGTGGTTTTCTGCATATGCGAAGGAATCCCACTCAAAGACACGACAATCCTTTCCTGTGGAAGGGGCATGGCTGTTACCATCTTCAACACGCGCGTCATCAATATCTATTCTCCGTCTGGCTCCACGAACCGTCGGCAGCGGTCCACTTTGTTCGGACATGACGTGGCGCCCCTGTTTTCTGGACGCTATGATCGCTTTATCATGGGAGGTGATTTCAACTGCGTCCTCCATCCGCAGGACCAAATGCCTGGTTATTCGCCATGCCCGGCGCTGCTCACCTTAATCGAAGATTTTCATCTAGTGGATGTTTGGGAGAAAATTCATTGCACAACCCCCAGTTTACACATTATACAGCACATTCTGTGAGCAGACTGGACCGGTTTCATGTTTCTGCCCACCTTGGCAAAGAAGTCGCCCAAGCCGAATGATGGCTCCTTGCATTTTCGGACCACTGCGCCGTCATTTGCTCCCTGGCTCTGCCACCTCAGTCAGTGTGGCGCAGCAGAGGTTCCTGGAAGCTTAATACCTCCCTTCCTGCCGACAATGTATTGCCACTACATGGGCATCTTGCGAAAGACGCCCCCCGCAGTACACATCCACGTTCCATTGGTGGCTCAAATGTGCCCAACCTGCGATCATAAAGGTCTTCATACAATGTGGTAAGGAAGCAGCAGCATGGCATCGAGACAAAACAAATTTTCACTACGCCGTCCTCCATGAGCTCGATGCGCTCCCTCTATCACCTGACATCCATAAGGAACGACAGCGTAATAAAGCTCGTCTCCTGTCTCTCCAATGTGCACGACTGCATGGTGTCGTGGTGCGTTCCCGACGACAAGGCCTCCTCCACGACGATACCCCATACACAATCCATGCCGCATCCGACCATAGTCGTCGATGTAGACTTTTCGTCCCCAACATCACGACCTCCGATGGTGTTCACCACACAACACAGGCGGCAGTGGTGTTTGCCTTTGCTGAGCATTATCGCCAATTTTATGATGATGAATCGATGGCAATGCCAATTCCTGATGATCTCTGTCCTTCCCCTGATCGGACCCTCACAGTAGCGGAGCCAACGTCCATCAAGTCTGCAATCACCGCAGAAGAGGTGGTAGATGCGATCAACAAAGTGGCCGAGAACAAATCACCAGGACCAGAGGGTCTCCCAGTGGAGTTTCACCCGGCGCTCACCACGTTAATGCTGGACGGAAATGATTAAGGAATTTTTACTCCATCCTTCCCAATTCCGCCTGAATCCGTCACTGGCATTCTTCTACCTGTACCTAAGCCACCTTACACTACTGAATGCAGACTGTAAAATCTATATACGCCTCTTAGCAGCGCGCATACGCACCGTCTTACCTACGGTCCTTTCACCAGAGCAGACTGCACATGCTTGTGGGGCCACCTTACAAACAGCCCTAGGAGAATGCCGTGACCTCATCTCACTGGCGTCTGTTTGTCGCCTTCGTGCAGCACTGGTATCCGTCGATTTCACGAGTGCCTTTGATCGCGTTCGACACCCATTCCTCCTCATGGTGGCGGCACGTATGGGGTTCCCATTACTTTTTGTCGATGCCATTCGCCGGTTACTACTTCCCGCGGTCTCGATGGTACAAGTCAATGGGGGGCTTGTAGGACCGACTCCTATACGCCGATCTGGATGCCCTATGTCTACTATATGCCATTGCACTTGAGCCCCTCATCACTGGTCTTACCTCTAGACTGCAGGGTCTCACTTTGCGTGACTACACCTTTCACTGCAGGGCTTATGCGGACGACCTCGTCTTTCTCACCTGCTCCTCCACGGAACTCAATGACGCCATCCAACGGATCCGCCAGTATGGACGTCTTTCTGGTAGCATTCTTAATGTCCGTAAATCGACTATGATGCAGATTGGGCGCGGCCTTCCGGCTATGGAGCCGACCCGACTCCCAGTCAGTACCACCCTTCGTTACTTGGGTATCGAATTTACGTGCTCCAGACACCGCTCAGTGGCCCTCACTTACCGGCGGCTTTTGCAGTCGATTCGACACCATGTCCGCGGTCAAGTGCACCGTAATTTAAACCAACTCCAACGTGCGTCCTGTGTGAACACGTATGTCGCCCCTAAACTGGTACACGTCGCCCAGATCCTCCCAATGCCGTTACTCCTTGACCGCCGCATCCAATCAGCCTTTGGACATTTCGTGTCAGCAGGGGCATTTTCAAAGTCCGCTACAACACTCTAATACTGCCTCCTGCAAAAGGTGGCCTCGGACTCGGGACTTGTCAACGTGCGGGCACAATCTTTTGCACTCTTTGTCCACACTCTGTTGCGGCACTGGCAGAGGCCGGTCCCACCCTTAACACGCAGTCTCTTAGATATCCTCCGGCCAGGTTCTCTCGATCCACCGATCAATGTGGCACCTATTTCTCCGTTATTGTACCACGTCGCCAATTGTTTCATAGAACTCAGCTACGTTCGGGTCGATCTTCCATTCACCCGTCCTCCCCGTACAAAAGATTATTATCGTTTGTTTATGCTGTCCAACCCATGCGACTCCATGGTGCTACAGAATCCTGCCATTAACTAGCGAATGGTTTGGGGGGGGGGGGGTGCTTGCACCATTTTTACCGTCGTCTGTGTCTGCACTCTGGTATGTTTTATTCTATGGAAAATTCCCGACTAATAGTCGACTTTATCGCATACCCCACTCTGCCCTGACTGTCAGTTCGAAGACACCGACGAGCACCGTCTTACGTGCCCCCTGAAACAAAACGTATGGCTCCTCATCCAACGAATCGTGGGCTTTTACCTCCGTGCCCCGCCAACGACAGTAACCTCGCATTTCCTGTTGTTGCCGCAGACATTTCACTATCCTCTTCTTAATCACCATACCCTAATCTGGTTTTGAAGACAGGATTTATAATACCTCTTTCAGAATGGTCCGCATACAGTCCTAGACATCTGGTACAAAGTTGTGACCGCGCATAGCACCCTCGCCCGAAAACCATCTTACCGACAAACTTTTGCCGGATATCTCCGCAGCGACTTCCTTGACCCCCCTCAAAGTTGGGGTGTGCCATGCCTACCTGTCACATGATGCAACACCCGTATCCACGTTCTCATTCATGGACCGAAAAAACAAATTTAAAAAAAGGAAGAAGACGGAATATGTTATATTTTGTTGTATTTAATGTTCTTTTAATATTTTTTTTAACTAACAGTCATTTGTGTGTGTTTTAAATGGTGCCTTGAAGAACTCTTGCATAGTGAATATATATGTACTCTTAGTTTGTTCCATAAAATTTATAAAAAAAGGATACAGGATAGTTTATATTTTGTTGTATTTAGTGTTATTCTAATAATTTGTTTACCTAACACTCAATTGTATATGTTTAACTGGTACCTTGAAGAACTGTTGCTTTGTATATATATACATGAACTCTAAAAAAAACATAGCAAAAAAACAAAAAATATGAAAAAGAGGTTCATATATTCATGGTCTGGGTTCGATTCCAACTTCTGCCGATGATTTTTGATACGGACAGACAGATTCTACTCTCTTCTGGCTACGCCAAGTGAAGAAGGTATAATGGCATTGTGTTCTGAAATTCACATTAAACATGATATTCCTTACGAGTAACCTTTCTTATACTAGTTATTTATTTCTAGTGACGAAACAAACGCTTTGTAGGGTCACAGGACACTTATTCCATCTTTTATTTTAACTTCTGTATGTCTATAAAATTGGTTCTGAACTGGGAATACAACTAAGACCGCCCTTAACCCGTAATTTGATCCATTCCTGACAATACAGATCGACTACAATTTTTTGTTTGTTCAAAATTGCAGATTCCTCAACATCTCCACATATTGCTCCTGAAAGATTCGAATCCTGGCCTGACACTAAAGTTTTCATTATGTATTATCAAGCTATAGCATGAGAACCCCTGTCTGAGGGTGAATATAATTTTGACTTTTAATGTATTTTCATTCCTTGTTAACACTAACGGTACCTGACGTTTTTGTCTCCCAGTGAGACACATAACTATTTGCTAATTCACTGTAAGTTCAAGGATGTTATTCGGGGCTGCTGGTGGAGAAAAATTCGGTAGCTCTTTGTGTGTCGTCAACAACGATATGTGTTGGGTTCGATTACGAGTCAGCACTGAACTCTTCGTCATATTATTTATAGTTCAAACATGTTTACATGTTGATGCTGGTGTAACAAACCCATATTTAACGTTTGTTTTCCCTATAACAATAACAGCGATAGGTGCCGGGTTGGAGTCCGGGGCAAGAAAAAATTAATGTTTCCTCTCGTCATTAAAGTTAAAACATCTTGCTATTGCCGAGAAAATCCGATATGTCACAGTTGATTGTGCTTCGATAACAATCTAGTTTTGTTCTGCGTTCGAATCGCTATCCAACACAAAGCATTTCATGTAAGTTACTTGTGAAGAAGCAATATTTAACATCTCTCGTAGTTCGTTAACAGGGACAATTGATGCTGGATAAGATTTTGCGCCCGTTAAAAGTGTTTACGTTCTGTATTTTAAAGTTGATATTTCCTAACTGATACTGTCTAGAATCGAGATATATAACTCTCTGTCAGGAATAACCATCGGTTTCCGTCAGTCACGAAATCTTTGCTTAGTCTGCATGACCTAGGTATGAGTCCATATGCAGAACGAGACGGTTCGTCGTGTCATTTGAAGTTCATTTTCAACTAGCAGCTCGTGAAAAACTTGAATTTTTGATGTCATTTTGTGTTAAATAATAAGTATGGAATGTTACTTTGAAAAGGAAATCTTGAATACGACGAACTTATTACATGCATTACCTATCTGATATAATAATGAGAGTGGTAACATTTCAGGTACGTCATTTATTGTACGAAATGTGAGCTTACAAGTCTTAAGGACGGTCTTATCTATGATAAGGTGTTCCCTGATATTTCTAGTATAGTGGTACTACTTTACATCTTGAGTTATTGCTATAAAGAGCAGTGCTTTCTAGTGGTGATTTGTTGGAACCATTTTCCATAGTGAGATGACTGTACCAAGAAACGATTAGACAGTATGATAGACAGATGCGTTGTGAGGGTTGTGTGCAAACCAGGCGAAATGCAAATTAGGTCGTTCGGATACTTTTTACTAGAAATGCTGGATAACCAGAGCTGCTGAGCAGTATCAGAGAAGGAGCAGTGTCATTTTTGAAGCAGCTATATATATATACACTCCTGGAAATTGAAATAAGAACACCGTGAATTCATTGTCCCAGGAAGGGGAAGCTTTATTGACACATTCCTGGGGTCAGATACATCACATGATCACACTGACAGAACCACAGGCACATAGACACAGGCAACAGAGCATGCACAATGTCGGCACTAGTACAGTGTATATCCACCTTTCGCAGCAATGCAGGCTGCTATTCTCCCATGGAGACGAACGTAGAGATGCTGGATGTAGTCCTGTGGAACGGCTTGCCATGCCATTTCCACCTGGCGCCTCAGTTGGACCAGCGTTCGTGCTGGACGTGCAGACCGCCTGAGACGACCCTTTATCCAGTCCCAAACATGCTCAATGGGGGACAGATCCGGAGATCTTACTGGCCAGGGTAGTTGACTTACACCTTCTAGAGCACGTTGGGTGGCACGGGATACATGCGGACGTGCATTGTCCTGTTGGAACAGCAAGTTCCCTTGCCGGTCTAGGAATGGTAGAACGATGGGTTCAATGACGGTTTGGATGTACCGCGCACTATTCGGTGTCCCCTCGACGATCACCAGAGGTGTACGGCCAGTGTAGGAGATCGCTCCCCACACCATGATGCCGGGTGTTGGCCCTGTGTGCCTCAGTCGTATGCAGTCCTGATTGTGGCGCTCACCTGCACGGCGCCAAACACGCATACGACCATCATTGGCACCAAGGCAGAAGCGACTCTCATCGCTGAAGACGACACGTCTCCATTCGTCCCTCCATTCACGCCTGTCGCGACACCACTGGAGGCGGGCTGCGCGATGTTGAGGCGTGAGCGGAAGACGGCCTAATGGTGTGCGGGACCGTAGCCCAGCTTCATGGAGACGGTTGCGAATAGTCCTCGCCGATACCCCAGGGGCAGCAGTGTCCCTAATTTGCTGGGAAGTGGCGGTGCGGTCTTGGCGAGCATCCGTGCGTCGCTGCGGTCCGGTACCAGGTCGACAGGCACGTGCACCTTCCGCCGACCACAGGCGACAACTTCAATGTACTGTGGAGACCTCACGCCCCACGTGTTGAGCAATTCGGCGGTACGTCCACCCGGCCTCCCGCATGCCCACTATACGCCCTCGCTCAACGTCCGTCAACTGCACATACGGTTCACGTCCACGCTGTCGCGACATGCTACCAGTGTTCAAGACTGCGATGGAGCTCCGTATGCCACGGCAAACTGGCTGACACTGACGGCGGCGGTGCACAAATGCTGCCCAGCTAGCGCCATTCGACGGCCAACACCGCGGTTCCTGGTGTGTCCGCTGTGCCGTGCGTGTGATCATTGCTTGTACAGCCCTCTCGCAGTGTCCGGAGCAAGTATGATGTGTCTGACACACCGGTGTCAATGTGTTCTTTTTTCCATTTCCAGGAATATATATATATATATATATATATATATATATATATATATATATATATATATATATATTTGATGTTGTGGTCTTAAGTATTGAGATTGGTTTGATGCAGCTCTCCATGCTACTCATCTCCCAGTACCTACCGCAACATACATCCTTCTGAATCTGCTTAGTGTATTCATCTCTTGGTCTCCCTCTACGATTTTTACCCTCCACACTGCCCTCCAATATTAGATTGATGATCCCTTGATGCCTTGATGTTCTACCAACCGATCCCTTCTTCTCTCCAAGTTGTGCCACAAACGTCTCTTCTCCCCAATCCTATTCAATACCTCCTCATTAGTTATGTGATCTACCCATCCAATCTTCAGCATTCTTCTGTAGCACCACATTTCAAAAGCTTCTATTCTCTTCGCGTCCATACTATTTAGCGTCCATGTTTCACTTCCATACATGGCTACACTCAGTACAAATACTTTCAGAAATGACTTCCTGACACTAATATCTTTTCTCAGTGTTAACAAATTTCTCTTATTCAGAAACGCTTTAATTTCCATTGCCAGTCTACATTTTATATCCTCTCTACTTCGACCATCATCAGTTATTTTGCTCCCCAAATAGCAAAACTCCTTTACTACTTTATGTGTCTCATTTCCTAATCTAATACTCTCAGCATAACCGGATTTAATTCGACTACATTCGATTATCCTCGTTTTGCTTTTGTTGATGTTCACCTTATATCCTCCTTTCAAGACACTATCCATTCCGTTCAACTGCTCTTCCAAGTCCTTTGCCGTCTCTGACAGAATTACAATGTCATCGGTGAACCTCAAAGTTTATATTTCTTCTCCACGGATTTTAATACCTACTCGGAACTTTTCTTTTGTTTCCTTTACTGCTTGCTCAATGTACAGATTGATTAACATAGGGGATAAGCTACAGTCCTGTCTCACTCCCTTCCCAACCACTGCTTGCCTTTCATGCCCCTCGACTCTTATAACTGGTATCTGGTTTCTGTACAAATTGTAAATAGCCTTTCGCTCCCTGTATTTTACCCCTGCCACCTTCAGAATTTGAAAGAGAATATTCCAGCCAACATTGTCAGAAACTTTCTCTAAGTTTACAAATGCTAGAAACGAAGGGTTGCCCTTCCTTAATCTAGCTTCTAAGATGAGTCGTAGGGTCAGTATTGCCTCATATGTTCCAACATTTCTACGGAATCCAAACTGATCTTCTCCGAGGTCGGCTTCTACTAGTTTTTCCATCCTTCTGTAAAGAATTTGCTTTAGTATTTTGCTGCTTTGACTTATTAAACTGATACATCGGTAATTTTCACATCTGTCAGCACCTGCTTTCTTTGGGATTGGTATTACTATATTCTTCTTGAAGTCTGTGGGTATTTCACCTGTTTCATACATCTTGCTCACCTGATGGTAGAGTTTTGTCAGGACTGCCTCTCCCAAGGTCGTCAATAGTACCAATGGAATGTTGTCTACTCCGTGGGCCTTGTTTCGACTCAGGTCTTTCAGGGCTCTGTCAAACTCTTCACGCAGTATCGTATCTCCCATTTCATCTTCATTTACATCCTCATCCATTTCCATAATATTACCCTCAAGTACATGGCCCTTGTATAGACCTTCTGTATACTCCTTCCACCTTTCCCTTCTTTGCTTAGAACTGGGTTTCCATCTGAGCTTTAGATGTTCATACAGGTGGTTCTCTTAAGGCCTCTTTAATCTTCCTGTCGGCAGTATTTATCTTACCCCTAGTGCGATAAGCCTCTACATCATTACATTTGTCCTCTAGCCACCGCTGCTTAGCCATTTTACACTTCCTGTCGATCTGATTTTTGAGTCGTTTGTAGACCGTATTGCCTAGGTACCCGTGGTCTAGGGGTAGCATCTTTGATCCGTTATCAAAACGTCATCGGTACCGGGTTCGATCCCCGCCACTGCCTAAATTTTGGTAAATAATCAGCATTGGCGGCCGAAGTCTTCTGGCATAAGAAGTCAGTCTCATTCTGCCAACGGCCTTGTCAAAGAGGGCGGAGGAGCGGATAGAGGTTAAGGGCACTCTCTTGTCCTACGGGTGGGAAATTGCCCCTTAAGGCGGAAGAATCAGCAATGATCAACGACATGAGGACGCAGAAGGCAATGGAAACCACTGCATTAAAGACACGTAACGTGTATAACAGGTGTAGGATTCGTTATGAATAGGAAGGTAGGGCAGAGGGTGTGTTACGGTGAACAGTTCAGTGACCGGGTTGTTCTAATCAGAATCGACAGCACACCAACACCGACAACGATAGTTCAGGTATACATGCCGACGTCGCAAGCTGAAGATGAAAAGGTAGAGAAAGTGTATGAGGATATTGAAAGGGTAATGCAATATGTAAAGCGGGACGAAAATCTAATAGTCATTGGCGACTGGAATGCAGTTGTAGGGCAAGGAGTAGAAGAAAAGGTTACAGAAGAATATGGGCTTGGGACAAGGAATGAAAGAGGAGAAAGACTAATTGAGTTCTGTAACAAGTTTCAGCTAGTAATACGAATACCCTGTTCAAGAATCACAAGAGGAGGAGGTATACTTGAAAAAGGCCGGGAGATACGGGAAGATTTCAATTAGATTCCATCATGGTCAGACAGAGATTCCGAAATCAGATACTGGATTGTAAGGCGTACCCAGAAGCAGATATAGACTCAGATCACAATATAGTAGTGATGAAGAGTAGGCTGAAGTTCAAGACATTAGTCAGGAAGAATCAATACGCTAAGAAGTGGGATACGGAAGTTCTAAGGAATGACGAGATACGTTTGAAGTTCTCTAACGCTATAGATACAGCAGTAAGGAATAGCGCAGTAGGAAACACGATTGAAGAGGAATGGACGTCTCTAAAGAGGGCCATCACAGAAGTTGGGAACTAAAACATAGGTACAAAGAAGGTAGCTGCGAAGAAACCATGGGTAACAGAAGATATACTTCAGTTGATTGATGAAAGGAGGAAGTACAAACATGTTCCGGGAAAATCAGGAATACAGAAATACAAGTCGCTGAGTAATGAAATAAATAGGAAGTGCAGGGAAGCTAAGACGAAATGGCTGCAGGAAAAATGTGAAGACATCGAATAAGATATGATTGTCGGAAGGACAGACTCAGCATACAGGAAAGTCAAAAGAACCTTTGGTGACATTAAAAGCAAAGGTGGTAACATTAATAGAGCAACGGGAATTCCACTGTTAAATGCAGAGGAGAGAGCAGATAGGCGGAAAGAATACATTGAAAGCATCTATGAGGGTGAAGATTTGTCTGATGTGATAGAAGAAGAAACAGGAGTCGATTTAGAAGAGATAGGGGATCGAGTATTAGAATCGGAATTTAAAAGAGCTTTGGAGGACTTACGGTCAAATAAGGCAGGAGGGATAGATAACATGCCATCAGAATTTTCTAAAATCATTAGGGTAAGTGGCAACAAAACGACTATTCACGTTGGTGTGTAAAATATATGTGTCTGGCGACATACCATCTGACTTTCGGAAAAGCATCATCGACACAATTCCGAAGACGGCAAGAGCTGACAAGTGCGAGAATTATCGCACAATCAGCCTAACAGCTCATGCATCGAAGCTACTTACAAGAATAATATACAGAAGAATGGAAAAGAAAATTGAGAATGCGCTACGTGACGATCAGTTTGGCTTTAGGAAAAGTAAAGGCACGAGAGAGGCAATTCTGACGTTACGGCTAATAATGGAAGCAAGGCTAAAGAAAAATCAAGACACGTTCATAGGATTTGTCGACCTGGAAAAAGCGTTCGACAATATAAAATGGTGCAAGCTGTTCAAGATTCTGAAAAAAGTAGGGGTAAGCTATAGGGAGAGACGGGTCATATACAATATGTACAACAACCAAGAGGGAATAATACGAGTGGACGATCAAGAACGAAGTGCTCATATTAAGAAGGGAGTAAGACAAGGCTGTAGTCTTTCGCCCCTACTCTTCAATCTTTACGTCGAGGAAGCAATGATCTAAATAAAAGAAAGGTTCAGGAGTGGAATTAAAATACAAGGTGAAAGGATATCAGTGATACGATTCGCTGATGACATTGCTATCCTGAGTAAAAGTGAAGAAGAATTAAACGATATGCTGAACGGAATGAACAGTCTAGTGAGTACACAGTATGGTTTGAGAGTATATCGGAGAGAGACGAAGGTAATGAGAAGTAGTAGAAATGAGAACAGCGAGAAACTTAACATCAGGATTGATGGTCACGAAGTCAATGTAATTAAGGAATTCTGCTACCTTGGCAGTAAAATAACGAATGATGGACGGAGCAAGGAGGACATCAAAAGCAGAATCGCTATGGCAAAAAAGGCAATTCTGGCCAACAGAAGTCTACTAATATCAAATACCGGCCTTAATTTGAGGAAGAAATTTCTGAGGATGTACGTCTAGAGTACAGCATTGTATGGTAGTGAAACATGGACTGTGGGAATACCGGAACAGAAGAGAATCGAAGCATTTGAGATGTGGTGCTATAGACGACTGTTGAAAATTAGTTGGACTGATAAGGTAAGGAATGAGGAGGTTCTACGCAGAATCGGAGAGGAAAGGAATATGTGGAAAACACTGATAAGGAGAAGGGACTGCATGATAGGACATCTGCTAAGACATGAGGGAATGACTTCCATGGTACTAGAGGGAGCTGTAGAGGGCAAAAACTGTAGAGGAAGAAAGAGACTGGAATACGTCAAGCAAATAATTGAGGACGTAGTTGCAAGTTCTACTCTGAGATGAAGAGGTTAGCACAGGAAAGGAATTTGAGACGGGCCGCATCAAACCAGTCAGTAGACTGATGACCGAAAAAAACAATTGCCTGCTTCATTTACAGCAATTTTATATTTTCTCCCAGTTAAGTTCAATATATCCTCTGTTACCCAAGGATTTCTACTAGCCCTTGTCTTTTTACCTAATTGATACTGTGCTGACTTAACTATTTCATTCCGCAAAGCTACCCATTCTTCTTCTACTGTATTTCTTTCACGCATTCCTGTCAATTGTTCCCTTATGCTCTTCCTGAAACTCTGTACGACCTCTGGTTTAGTCAGTTTATCCAGGTCCCATCTTCTTAAATTACCACCTTTTTGTGGTTTCTTCAGTTTTAATCTACATTTCGTAACCAACAGATTGTGGTCAGAGTCCGCATCTACCCCTGGCAATATCTTACAATTTGAAACCTGGTTCTTAAATCTCTGTCTTAGCACTATATAATCTATCTGATACTTTCTAGTATCTCCAGGATTCTTCAATGTATCCAACCTTCTTTTATGATTCTTGAACCAAGCATTTGCTATTATTAAGTTGTGCTCTGTGCAAAATTCTACCAGATGGCTTCCTCTTTCAGTTGTCTCCCCCAATCCATAGTCACCCACTATGTTTCCTTCTCTCCCTTTTCCTACTCTCGAATTCCAGTCGCCTATGACTATTAAATTTTCATCATTCTTCACTATCTGAATAATTTCTCTTATTTCACGATACATTTCTTAGATTTCTTCATCTGCGGAGCTTGTTGGCATATAAACTTGTACTACTGTAGTAGACGTGGGCTTCGTATCTATCTTGGCCACAATAATGCGTTCACTATGCTGTTTGTAGTAGCTTACCCGCATTCCTATTTTTTTATTCATTATTAAACCTACTCCTGCATTACCCCTATTTGATTTTGTGTTTATAACCCTGTAGTCGCCTGACTAGAAGTCTTGTTCCTTCTGCCACCGAACTTCACTAATTCTGAGTATATCTAACTTTAACCTATCAATTTCCCTTTTTAAATTATCTAACCTACCTACCCGATTAAGGGATCTGACATTCCACGCTCCGATCCGTAGTACGCCAGTTTTCTTTCTCCTGATAACGTCATCCTCTTGAGTAGTCCCCGCCCTGAGATCCGAATGGGGGACAATTTTACCTCCGGAATATTTTACCCAAGGGAATGCCATCATCATTTAACCATATAGTAAAGCTGCATGCCCTCGGGAAAAACTACGGCCGTGGTTTCCCCTTGCTTTCAGCCGTTCGCAGTAGCAGCACAGCAGGGCTGTTTTGGTTGGTGTTACAAGGCCAGACCAGTCAATCATCGAGACTGTTGTCCTTGCAACTACTGACAAAAGGCTGTTCGCCCTCTTCAGGAGGAACAACACGTTTGTCTGGCCTCTCAACAGATACCCCTCCGTTGTGGTTGCACCTACGGTGTAGCTATCTGTATCGCTGAGGCACGCAAGCCTCCCTACCAACGGCCAGGTCTATGGTATAAGTACAAAAATTTAGAATATATATATATATATATATATATATATATATATATATATATATTTCAATTTTTGTAACACTAAAATAGCCCTAATCCTCTTTTGCCGTTCAAGGTTTTCCCTTCGTGAACTGGGGGATACTAGAAGTAGGCCGGCCGGGGTGGCCGAGCGGTTCTAGGCGCTACATTCTGAAACGCGCGACGGCTACGGTCGCAGATTCGAATCCTGCCTCGGACATGGATGTGTGTGATGTCCTTAGGTTAGATAGGTTTAAGTAGTTCCAAGTTCTAGGGGACTGATGACCACAGCACTTGAGTTCCTTAGTGCTCAGAGCCACTTGAACGATTTGAACTAGAACTAGAAGGACCCTCTCTCATTCTAAAAATTTATATCCTCTTGGACTCACATACAGCATCATGGAACATTTGAGTGAAAAGAACTGTTGCTGCTTACTAATCCGATTCTCAAACAGTCATCTCTGTTTATTGGCGTAGGGAATGCAGTGAAAAAAGTCCCCCACACTCACCTTCAGGATGGAATTTCCTTTTCTTTAACCTATAAACACATACTTATATTTCCCACTAATACAAATAAGTTTCATAGTTTGCAAAAACTTTATTACTCTTACTTGTATTAATACACTGATCAGACAGAACACTGACTATACTGACCTACCATCGACACAAACGCGTGCGGGCAATAGCAGTGTCGCCTGGCGAGTAATGATTGTTAGTCAGACACACGCTAGGCCATGTAGTTATGCGAGCGTGCTGTCCTTGCATAGTAGAATGGCCAAATTACACGATCTGTCTGGGTCTGGCGGAGGGCTGACTGTGATGTCCCGGAGACTCCGCACGAACATTTCGGTAACTGCACGACTCGTCGGGTGCTTGTGTCCTCAACACGTGGTGAAACCAAGGTAAAACCACGTCCAGACGTCGTGTGGTTAGGCAGCCACACCTCATTACGATTTCTGACGGCGTACGTTGGGTAGACTGCTGAAATGGGACAAATGGAGAGCTATACGTCACACTTTACCGCTGGGCAGAGTACAAATGTGTCTAAACACACAGTGAATCGAACACTCGTAATGATGGCGCTCTGCTGCCGACGACCCATGGGTGTTCCAGTATTTGCACCACGACATCGGCAAATACAACAGAAACAGGCACGTGACTAACAGCACTGGACGTTGGCTCAGAGACAAGGCCTTGCGTGATCTGATGAATCTCGATAACTTCTTCACGATGTCGATGAAAGGGCGTGAATCCGTGGCCATTCTGGGGAACAGCTCCTTGACGCCTGAACTGAAGGTCGGAGACAAGCTGGCGGTGGCTTCATTATGCTCTATGAAACATGCACGTGCGGATCCATAGATCCTGTGGAGCTCGTGTGAGGTACGATTATGGCCAAGGAGTATCGTACATTTGTTGCAGACCACGCACAGATAATATTTCAAGACGGCAGTGACATTTTTCAACAAGACAGTGCCCCGTGTCACAAGCCCCGGAGAATGATGGAGTGTTTCGGGGACCACAGTGGCGAGTTCCAATTGGTGTGCGGGCCCCCCAACTTGCCATATCTGAATCCCTTCGAACACATATGGGATGTGATTGAACGAGTCGTGAAAGCTCATCACCCCTCCCAACGGAATTTGATGGAATTAGGTTACTTGTGTGTGCAGATCTAGAGTTAGTTCGCTTCGTTAACCTACGAAGGGTTCATCACATACATGCCATGAAGAGGTGCCGCTGTTAACGGTGCCAAAGTAGACACATCGGCTATTAGGTAGTTGGTTACGACATTCTGGCAGGTCAGAGTACATTTCACAGCTAAAGGTAAAATTGGTTATTACTTTTACGTGTATTGATGTCAACGGCGCAACTGTGTGTCATTAAAAGTGAGGTCCGCAAACTGTTGTAAGCCATTTCGCGCGACATGTGTACGAATTTACTTTATATTTATTAGAATAAGCACTCATTTGTGTTAGTGAAACTGATTAGGCAACACTCCAGAGCTTTCCAACGCATAAAATCCCGGGAAGGTCACCATAGATCAAAGTTGGGGATCTTTAAGTTGCTAATATAACAATGCTGTACAGTAGATCACATAGGCTGCCAGATTTCAAATAATAGCTTACTGCGTTCATACTGCAGTGACCAACACGTTCATTGTTCTGTGCCCCATAATACATTACCAATTTTATTTCTGTAGCCAATGTATGCCAGATAAATATGGTGCCGGAATTAGGTGAGAGCACCGGTTCCCGAAATTTTCCGATCAGCGACTCATGCGTTACATGGCTTCCGCACGTCACCTCCAGGGCTGGGCTGCGCTAGTGGCAAGGTACGAGAAGCTAGCCGGGAATTAAAGCCACCATCTCCTTAGCGAGAAAACCGCCTTCCTTACGGCAGTTATTACTTCCGTCAGAGAACGGGCAGCACCAGGCAACAGTTTTTGTTACCAAACACAGTATTTTGTGTATGTGTTTACTGCTAGATGTCTGTAATCGTCAGGAGATAACCGTCAACTGTCAAAGAATTGGCTTTTATCTTAAAACTGTTTTTCAGTTTGACGCTTGAAAGTACACTTCAACTGTGTTTATGACTACAAGAAATATTATTCGATCAGTTATAACGAAATGGTGCTGTTTCGTTTTTAAAGCACAATAATTGAAAAATAAAGCAATCTACCTTCCAATTCAGTGATTACACCATTTACTAATTTTAACAGAGCGTCTCCATAACCGAATCGTTAGCATCTCTGATTTCGAAGTAGCGGTTTCTCTTCTAATCACCTCAAACTTTTTTCAGAGGTACGGAGATCTGGAATGGGTTTCAGGCAGTCTCAAGAGGCAAGTTCAGGAGCTGTCTGAATGAAGACGAGTGCCGTCACCTAGCGATAACGGCTGAACGGATATCCCACGATCATAGATCGTTCCTCGTACTACCTCGCAGAGCAGCAGTCTCCCACTCGGAACAGGCCTAACGCCCAGTCGGCGAGTGATGTCCACGGTTCTAACATTAAAGATTTTGGTTTCAATGGCACTCCAGATTTGCAGTTTAACGTATACTGTTAGCGTAGTTGGTGGCAGATACTGGCAATAACTCGAATTACACACTTAATGATCTCATATAGCCGGCCGCTGTGGCCGAGCGGTTCTAGGTTCTTCAGTCCGGAACCGCGTTGCTGCTACGGTCACAGGTTCGAATCCTGCCTCGGACATGGATGTGTGTGATGTCCTTAGGTTAGTTAGATTTAAGTAGTTGAAAGTCTAGGGGACTGATAATTTCAGATGTTAAGTCCCATAGTGCTTAGAACCGTTTGAACCAGTTTTGGCCTCATATACCTGTTTCTCCCTCTCTAAAGAATTTAAATATGTGAGCTAATTCCGAAAATCTCATACAAGAAACACCAAATCAGTGACCAAATAGTATTATAACCAAGAGATATAAATGAATTTAATCTGAACACGACCAGTACCTATTATCACTTTCATTGCGTGACCGACTTTCAATGTTGGTAGAGAATACAGGCTGCAAAAACCATTCTTACGAATTAGTTACACAAATGAAGAAATGAGGTACGCATATTCTCATTTGTGTACTGTTGACTAGTTTCGCATCGATGGAGGTTGGTAGAAGTCAACCGACTCTGGACTTCGATGTTTTGTGTACAGCCTCTGCAGACATTAATGATCTAAAGTTGCAGCACCCGTGCATACAGCAGCCATAGCAAAGTTGTTTTTGTTATGCCTCGTAAATTATTATGTCGCCTGATAACTGATGGAAAAGTTCCTACTCCACGACATACATTTGTAGACACGCGATACAAAGTAGTAAGTACACGAGTAGTATGAGCACAGCATGAGGAATGTGCAACTTGTTGCTTGTTCATCACCACTCTCGATGTGGATGTAAATGTGTGGGAAGGGTTTGCTTCCTCTGTCCTCTGGACCCTGCAGAGAAAGTGTTCAGGACGTTGTGGACGAGTAGTACTCACATCACCCCTTAGCCACTCGGATAGCGAGGAATTGTATTTACTTAGCAAAAGCTGATGGAGTGAAAGTGTCAGGCCACATCTAAATAAATAAAAATTATCTCAGTACCAAAAATTTTTACAATTGTGCTGGTTTGCCTTATAACAAATAACTATTTACGACTGATTTAATGAAAAGAAAAAAGATTATGTTCTGGCATTGTTAGAAGCAATATATTGGTTTAAATAAAGTGAATTAGTTAAATACAGCTTGAGTCGCCTGCCCCTACCGCTGAATGTCAGGCAGACTGCAATGCCTTTAAGTTCAATACACAAGACTGTCGTAATCTGTCACTCACTACGTGCAAATTACTACTACTACAAAAGTTACAAAGAGGACTTTTGTGGGAAAATTATTGTGGTTACCTTTTGTGCCTGGATACGTTTTCTATGTCTGCCACGGTTATCGAGACATTAGTGTAAAATGTGTTTGTCTGTCGCTTTGTACATTTTTCTTGAATTACTTCAAACTGTAGCTGACAGAAAAGTGTGACAAGATAGAGAAATTAGAGAAGGAAGGAAAATATGATTTGATGTACAAAGAAGCAATTGATTTGACATTCAAGGAGAAGAGAAACAACAATGGACTAAAGGAAGGTGAGGCAGCAGACGGTATAATGGTGAAAGTACCCTAAGAAATAATTAGAAGATGGGAAGAATTTTTACAATAGGTATATGATGCAGGCAGCCGACCAAGTGAAGAAGACCTTGCGATAGAAGAAGAAAATAAAGTTGCAGATGCGACAAAGGAAACGCAATATTAACTAGCGATGTTGAAAAATCTATGAAGGGGATGAAAAATGGAAAGGCCAAGGGAACTGATGAATCCCTTCGGAACTGTTAAAGTCATTGGAGAAAGAAGGGAAAAAGGGAGTTGATTGAATTATGTAGTCAAATATACATGACGTGAAAATGACAAAAGGACTTTACAGAAATTACCTTAATACCTATAGAAAAGAAAAAGAACAGAACAAAGTATGAGAAACATACAACAGTGAGCCTGATATCACATGCATCCAAAGTCTTTCTGAGGACACTCAACGGAATGCTATATGGAAAGCTGAGTTGCGTAATACGAGAGGAACAGTTTTGTTTCAGGCGAGGAGTGAGAACTAGAGATGCCATTGGGCTGCTGAGAGTGATAGGGGACAAGTACATGGAGAAGAAAAGGAAGGTGTACGTTGTGTTCACTGACCTTGAGAAGGCTTTTGACTGTACCATATGGGACAAACGGATGGAAATCCTAAGGAAACTTGGAGTTGACTGTAGGGATAGACGGCTAACTAGAAATTTATTTTTGAACCAGAGTGCAAGAGTAAGAATAGGAGGTGTGATGAGTGAACAAATTGAACTGGAAAGAGGTGTAAGACAAGGTGGCAGAGAATGCAAGAGCGATGGAACAACTGTTATGAGATCTAAACACAAAATCAGAAGAATATGTAATGAAGATTAACAAGAAGAAACCGAAAAGTATGGTAATAGGAGGAACGCGGAGAAAATTGCATACGAAAATAGAGGGACAGTAAATAGGACAAGTGAATAACATCAATTTCTTGAGAAGTTAAATAATGGATGATAAGTATTGCTGAACAGAAATTAGAAAAATAATTGCAATGACAAAAAAAGGATTCAAGAGGATACAGAAATTACTTTACTGGCCACTAAACAGAGATCTGAGGGAAATGCTTGCCAAATGTTACATCTGGAGCGTTGCACTGTATGGTGTGGAGACTTGGACTTTGAGGAAGGAAGATGAAAGAAGATTGGGAACACTAGAGGTGTGAATATGGAGAAGAATGTAAAAAGTGAAATGGAAATACCGAGTAAGAAATGATGAGGTTTTAAGAAGAGTTGGGAAGAAAGAACATGACGAAAGTAATCAGAAAGAGAAAACGGAACTGGATTGGACATTGTTTGAGGAGAGACTCTTTATTGTAGGAAGGGATAGAAGGAATGGTGGAGGGAAAAAGGGGAAGAAGAAAAAGGAGGTATCAAATGCTGGACAATGAGGGCTTTCAAAATATTGATGAAATTAGGTGGTGATGGCCCTCTACTGTTTCCCTACGACTCAGAGTTCAAATATTAAAAGTTTTGGCTGGTTTCGTTGTCTATAGGCTGGGATACGTAGTTGCCGCATAACAGGCCAAATACTGCTGAGTCTACAGTATACGATAAGAATACACACATGAAACGAATGGGCCGCGGTGGTCTCGCGGTTCTAGGCGCGCAGTCCGGAACCGTGCGACTGCTACGGCCGCAGGTTCGAATCCTGCCTTGGGCATGGATGTGTGTGATGTCCTTAGGTTAGTTAGGTGTAAGTAGTTCTAAGTTCTAGGGGACTAATGACCACAGCATTTGAGTCCCATAGTGCTCAGAGCCTTTTTTTTTAAACGAATGTTTGAGGGTTACTATCACTTTGCAATTGTGAGTTATGAGTGTAACATGTAAATTTATGTTTGAAAGGCTGCAATTAAATAAAATCTGCAGGTACTGTCTTAACGACTTAAATGATAAGTACGATATTAGAAGTACTTTTGAGAATGTGGTATATTTCTGCAAAACACTTGTTTGTCCAGCAATTAAATAAATTATAAGCTCAATAACAGGGAAGCAATAGATTCCTACAGCACGTAATTGGCTATGAACAACAACACAGCTCGCAAGACATTCACTTCCAAACACACACTACGTCTTCATTGTACAAGCCACGGAAATTTCACAAGTTCGAAAGTCGGCACTCCAAAGTATTTCTATCTGCCGCGACCACGCGTCTGTCGCGCCATCACGTCCAGCACTTCCTGTTTCCTGTGCCGCACTCCCCGCAATGCACTGTCCTCTCACCCGAACTCGCTTCCACCTAGTCTCTCCAGTGACGAACGCTGTCATTAGCTAGAGCGCTCGTGCCATTTCATCAAGCCAATACACCCACACAGACACAATGAAATACATTCGAAATATTGGTTTTACATTTAAATAACTCGAAATTGAAGGAATATTCCTATGGCTGGACCATAAACATTATTAAATTAAATAAGCATATATCAAAGGAATAGCAACAAAAGTTCGGCCAGAAGCCTAATGTCCCTGTGCTTTCTAAAACACAGTAAGTACTTTACCAATTTCTTCATGAATAGAAAATATAGGATATAAACAAATACATAGATGAATAAATGTATTTATAAGCATGCTGCTACCGTTTTTTCGTGTAACTGTGGACTACTTATAGCCTGACGCGATCAATAGTAATCGGCCACTTTGACCACAATAACTCGTGTACTCTTTAGGTTACATGTCTGCAATTTATACCAATTTAGGTTTACGCTAATAGCTTTCTAAAGAGATGTAGATCGACGAAATCGGATGAGCTGTTTAGACTTTGGAAATTCGTTGCTGGGTGTTACTTGCATAATTTATCGTCAGATACTAAACTTTAAACTAATGAATATATTCGATATCTGACTACACCATCAGAATCGTCATGTAAATAATAGTAATGTACATGTTTCTTTAGGTATCATGATTCGTGTGGCTAATATTAATTTCTATACGAACTGTGAAATGTCTGCCCTTAAGGTTTCACAATGTCCACCGTCTTTGGCGCTCCGCGCGTGTCTCCTTCATCAACACATCATCACCATGGAATTCCCAGCCACGTGGCTGGACCGGCCGTTGCGTGGCATCACACGATTGCTAAGCTAACGTCTGGCACCTTGTGGTCGGCCTGCCGAGCGGTCCGCACCCAAGCCAACTCTGAACTTAGAATATTTTCAGGGCGCGGCGACTCGCCCGTTACCTCACAACGATATCAAAGGAGACAAATATTCTGAAATGAAAAGTCTGGCTATTGACAGACAAAAGTGGAAGAGACTTAACCCATGACAAGACCTGCTCTAAGGCAGAGTACCATATTCCTACATAGTCAGAACACATCACAGTGCAAAATTTAACTACGTAAATTTCCTACATAAGTTCCTGTTAATTTTTTCTGTAGAACTAATAGTTCGAGAGTAGGGAGCAAGAGATTATGAACATCCTGTGCTTCGTATTTCAAGGCATTGCTAGCTGCATATTACTCAGAGGTAGCGGCCGATGAATCATCCTGTATAGCTCGTCACCAGGAATAATATGAAACTAAAAATCACTTACAAATGTAATGTAATCAACACGAAAGAGTTCATTTCCAGCCTTGTATCAAGACTTTGGCTTTATGAGCGGATAACCACAATCGTAGACATGATACAAGGCTACTGGCTGTGTTATGATAGCTTAACTACCAGCAGCATGCTGATGAAAGTCGGTATCGTATTTCGAATTAAATGGAAACTGTCTTCCCCTTTCCTTCTGTCTCCTAGGTGAATACAAGCGACTACACAGCATGCACATAGTGCACGAGTTGGTTCACAACCAGTGTCTGCGTCACGACATTTATGTAGCGACAGAAGGCAGGGCCGACCATGATGAAGGTCTAACAACAATTGCTTCATAAAGGGTGCTACAATGTGCGTGACAAAATTTTTTGTTGCGGTGAAGGCTGAACCAACTGTGAACGTTTACAATACCGGGTGTTTGGGTTACATGCACACAAAACATATTTATATTTCAGACCCTATTAAGGTTCGTAAGTTTATTTGTCCGCCCTTGTAGGCAGGAGCTCAAACATTTTTATGCCTGGTGGTGCAGTACAGTTGGGCACCGTTTGTAGGTCAAGGGAAGTCGAAACGGTACTCCACTTCTCAACACATGTTCATAAGAATGACGTGTGTTATGACCTCTACTGTGGCGATGATCCGTTGTGTCAAATTTACCAGATCTCGGATCCTTTTTCTGTAGACAATATCCTTGAGAAACTCCAAGCACTGAATTTCAGCAGAGTCAGATCGGCAGACCGAGGTGCCTTGCCAATGGGATTCCCCCCTCCCCAATCCGATCCAGTGTTCATGAACGTCTGATGGACAAACATGGTAACATTCCTATGTTCTTGGGAGCAATGGGCAGCATTCTCCTGGATAATGATATCGGGAGGCTTCTTGGAAGGGCACAGTTCGCCAACATGTTGAGGTAGGTATGCCTTGTGATTAACCCGCATGTGCTATGCGACAAAGCACTGTACAAGAATTGGTAAGGATCACTTATTGGAGAGTGTCTCTGTCAATTATATATCTACCACACATCATAAAACGTAGCGTTCTTTCGTTTTAAGGATTTGTTTGTGTATACCACTGGGCCGGAGAGCCTATGGTCCTCCTCCTTACCACTCGAACATTCCAGTTACACACACTCGGTTTTACTAATCTTGAAGAGGCAATTGTTCCTTTTGTATGTTTGACCGGTTTCATCTGCTTGTTTTTGTACAGTCGTAAGTCAGGTGGTGAGAGATCTACCCCCCCCCCCCCCCCCCCACCTCCCTCACTCTTTCTCTCTCTCTCTCTCTCTCTCTCTTGTAGCAGTGGAAGGATTTTAATACATGACGCAGTTATCTTGCCTGAGCAAGACGTGACTGTAGCAACTCAGTCTCGACTCTGCTGTCTTACCCGTAACGAGAGGGATGTACTCTTCTGCCTGCCCCTTATATGTTCATTCCCGAACATAACCTTAATGGTCACACCACATCGACATCGAAATATGCGCATTTCTGTTGAATGCATTTTATGTGCCTCTTTCACAGACATGATCTCAT
The DNA here is from genome assembly GCF_023897955.1 of Schistocerca gregaria. NCBI lineage: Eukaryota > Metazoa > Arthropoda > Insecta > Orthoptera > Acrididae > Schistocerca > Schistocerca gregaria. Next base: position 278,941,490 of record NC_064926.1, read on the forward strand.
TGCCGTCGGTCTTTCTACTTTTGACCAAATAGTCTTTTGTTCCGGTAGTCATTTTTCCACAGCTCAAGACTAACAATCGTCCTTCAGTGATTTCCGATGTGAAATAACTACATCAATAGCTCAAATGTCTGGCATTGATGATGCTGAAATTGTACAGTGTAAATTCTGATAAATATTTTTCAATTGTCTAATGCGTCTCTTCACTGTTGCAAGATTTCTGGAGATTTTTGTTCCTCTTCTGCTATCGCGATCACGTCATGAACATACAAAGATTCGTTAGTATTGGGACGGCTCGATAATTAACTCTTAATAACGTTGAATAGGAGTGGGCCAAGAGTGTTGTCTTCATGTACCCAAATATTCACGTTGGAACTCTTCCCTTGTCCAGCAGATCTCATGTCAGATCTCCTGACAAATATCTAGAAAGTTTGAAAATACCTCCAACAGTGTTTAAGTGCGCTGTATGTTACCACAGTATGCTATATTAATGACGTAGTCACGCGATTTCAAAGTTCTTCGTAATTAGAAAATAGTTCATGTCAATTGACTTCACCGTCATTTCCTGGTGAAACATGGTAAGTCACTCACGAAGAAACACAAGTTGTTGCTTATGTTTCTCAAAATTCCGTTTACACACACCAGATTTAGGGTACCATGTTCTTTTCCTAGAAGTGGAAGTTTCTAGTTCCTAAACCTGTTTTTCTTTTTCTCATTTTTTTAGCTTCCGCGATAAAATGGCCTTATAATCAGAAATAAGGGTTGTGTGATATGAAAGTTTAAAGCATATGCAAGAAGGTAATTTCTCTTTTATAATATAATTAACGTACGATCTCATCGATCAGGTCCTGGAAACCACACGGTCGCCGACCGGCCGCCGTGACATTCATATGGCATGTGATGTGAAGCTGATGCGGTGTGGAGAGGTATGGGCCCAGCTCAGCTCTCCGTCGGCCGTTTTCGACATTTTAGACCCTGAAACCGTTTCTACTGAAACACGTAGTTCCTCAATTGGTATCACTAGGTTGAGTGCAACCCTCTCCAGGCATACCACTAGAGAAAAATACCTGGAAATACCGGGTACTGAACACGGGTCCACCCTGGGAGAGTCAGAAGGAGGACTACGTAATTTACATGTCTTACGTAAACCTCGCATCAAAATTAGAACGTTGTGGACTCCCACTTCTGGTGGAAAGTGGTGTTGTGACTGTCTGCCTCTTAGTGACAGATTTACTCACGCTACATATAGTGAACTGAAAGGAAGAGAGAAACCTTGTCATTTGCAGGTCGCTGCTATCAAGGCGGAAATATAACCTCGTTGACCGTACAACCGTCAGTCCTACTCCAATACAGGAACCGAAAATAAAAATTCTCATGAGGTATTAAACAATAAACTCTATGACGTAACAACAATTTACATGTAACATACTATAATATCGCTCATTCAACAAATCATTCTACAGTAACTTCGTACAAAGAAGTATCGCTCTTCTTCATGTAATTTGTAGATTTGTTCTGACGCGCAGCGTTATATTTTTAGCAATAAATAGATGCAAGCTATCAGTTCTGATAAATATATAGTTCTAAGAGTACAAGCCAGTGAGCTGCTCAGGGTAGTGACAGATAATTAAATATCCTCATGTCACTATAGAGCAGAAAACAGTAACTTTGTGAAAGAAACCAATTTCCTGAATAGCGAAAGAAAACAAATAGTTCCTACTGGCAATACACACATCGAGAGAAACTATAAGTTCAGTTAAAAGTTTCTGACGTTGTTGAGATTGTTCATTTAATTTCTCTGTTGAGAGAAAGTGTTAAACACAGAAGAGTATAACTATACAGCAATGTTTACTGAAGTCTGTCAATAATATCGCCTTTAAAAAGTAGTTAAATAACGTAATGTACTGCACGAATTTTTATAGAGCTTTTCGAATTTGCATTTTGCAGTAAAAAATAACTACTCGCTCTTCCACTATATTCTAAAAAAAAACACGTGTGTGCTCAGGACTTTCATGTTCACAATACGTATTTGAGAACCTTCAAAGCGTCGAATAAGTAGATGATATTTTCTGTTAATTTTTGAAAACTCTATTTTAGCTAATATTCTTTCATTTATTAAACTAAGATCGACAAACTCTTTTTTTTTTTTTTTTTTTTTTTTTTTTTTTTTTTTTTTTTTTTGCAGATGTTCCATAATGTAGCACAGAAACAACTGGGACATAAAAGGAAAAAAAATTATATATTTTTGACATGACGTTATTGGTGCATAAGTGTGGTACTGAATATTATACAGAAAAACAGCATTATAGGTCTTTTTACATTTGCGGAAAACCACATATTGCAGGAACATAATCTCATCTCGACGGGAATTAGTGAAATTTCTCGCTAGATCTGGCGCCATAATTCTCTCTCCATTTGTAGTAACTGTGTGTGCGGTAATGAAACAACCATTTAGGGAATAGTCCCCAGTGATCAAAATGGTTTATGGCTCTCAGTGGCCATATCACAGTCGGTCATCAACAAAGAAATGGAGGCAGCCGAGTATTACTCGTAATGGAAAACTATTACAATATCCTCCAGAGTACACGTGGTACACTGTGCCATCGAGTTACATTACTTGAATCGTATTCCACATGGAGAATAATCTTAGCATTTATTGAAAAGAATTTATTTTTTGGCCTATGCGAATATATGCGCAGTAGAAGGATAAGAGGTGACCGTTACTAATATTGTTTTCTTTGACTCTCTTAAAATAGATTTAAGTTTACGAAAGAAATTTAATGTTCGGGAAAGCTGTAGCATATTGTGTTATTTCCTGTATTAATATAAACGTCCTGAAGTCTAACAGTTCGATATCGTAATAGAGCTGCTTGCGTATTTATCGAGCACAATGACATACGTTACTACCAGGTAGGGTCGCTGATGAATGTACATATTGCGGGCAGGAGAAATGGATGGTAAATGAGCCAGTGAAATACTTTGTTGGATGTCAAACAACTGAATTTGTTTTTGCTGTATTCAGATACATTGTGACTGTTCGCGTGTCCACTTAGAATGGTGGGTGTGAAGAAACAATGTTTTAACTGGACTGGTCGCACACCGCTACCGCACTTCAAAAGGACCAGAGTGTATATGCAGAAAATTAAAGTTTGCTGAAAAACTAATTCGTAGAGGTGGAAAGGACGACTAAAGATTTTAAAATTGCGGTCATGCATTTTTCGAATAAACGTGATTTGGAGTGAGACAAAGAAGCTTTGGGCTTAAAATCCCTCTCAGTATCGAGGTCCATAGAGTTGAAACGACCTTTCAACTTAGTCGACCAAGGAAAGACACGGAGAATGTACTCGTGGGCTGTTGGTTAGTTACTTCAGTCGCTCTATTTCAAAATGTCAGTTTATAGAATTAACCAATGTTGCTCTTCGTTTGGTAATGTGGCTGGATATCCTACCCAGATTACTAGTTCATAAGATCCAGAGACACATCTGCAAGGAGAAGAAGCTGCTAGAGATATGTCGTCAACAACTCGAAATCGAAATAGAAGGCATTAAAAACTAAGTATCAGTGCAAATTACCCTAGAATGGAAATATATCGGACTGGAGCTGAGTTGGAATGAGCTTCTCTGTGTTTGCCTGAAGTGGTATACTGGGTCTGGTCACATTAATTGACCACTGCTTATGTTCGACGTCACATGAAATAAACAACAGAAAGAACTTGCAAGTTTGGGTATATGAAGCGTGTCGGAGGGACGCAGCAAACAGAGCAGTAGTCGTCGGAATGTCGAAATGGAGCTATTTATCTGACGTCCTGAAGGGCTTGATCATTGGGTTTCGATCCTAGTGTCGAAATATTTCCTAAGCGGGTCGCTGTGGATATAATACACTGTGCGTGGAAAAATGGTGCTATCCAAAACCGGCACCGAGGCAACTGTGGTGAAAGTCGGGTCATAGATGAGAGGAGTGAATGATGGCACAGAGATGTGTGCGGGCAAATAGACTTGTAGCTATTGAGCAACCGCGAAGATGAACAATGGGGCTACCTACAGTCTCTCTCAACTACCGTTGAGCCCAAGTTGCTGCGTATGGGCTTCCGCAGCAACCGTCTGGTTCATGTACCAATGCTGACTGTCGTTCAACGGCCAAAAGGTAAAATTTGCACGCCAGTACCGCAGACAGATGTCCACTGACTGTCGACACGCTCTATGCTCTGGCGAACAGATGGCCATTGGCGTATATGTCGTGAAACATCTGGAAGGGCACACTCAGCATGCGTTATGATTGGGGAATGGTTTCATTGCATTCTTTTTTGTCATTTCGTCGTTCTGAAAGGCACAGTGGATCGACACAATTATTTACTATCTCTGTGGACAATATCCACCCCGATGATTTTCTTCGCCACCAGCGGAACAACGTGTCATGCAGTTCGAGGTGTAGGTGCATGCCTCGAAGAGCACGAGGACAAGTTTACCGTAATGTTACAGCCATCAAACTCAATGGATTTAAAGCCAATTGAGAATCTGCTGCACCACCTCGATTAGGCTGTTCGCTCCAAGGATCCTCAATCGAAAAATTAGAGAAATCGGCAACGGCACCATAGGCAGCATGGCTCCACGTATCTATCAGTTCCTACCAGAACTCCCTTCCGGGAAGTTCCGCAGCAATCTGTGCTTCAAAAGGGGTTATTCAGGTTATGTTGCTGGATAATGCAGTTGAACTTGAGTCAACACAGCTGTGAAAGAAACAGTCAGATATAATGAGATTATATAAAAGGCATGTGGGTGGATTAAAAATACATAATGACATTCGAAAATGATCCTGGCATACTCTATCTCACGTAGAACTGAATGCACTTACCGTGAAAGAAACAGAGGGAAAATATGTGTAGTCTTCAAACTTTAAGAACGAAAAATGTAGTGAAAATTATTTCTGATTAAATTGTCCTTTTACATTTACTTGCGTAACCTTTATCAATTCAGAAATTATATTAATCTAAGGTTTTTTATTAACGGTCATGATGAAAAATACTGGTCAGTCTCGTTTAAGAATTACAGAGCAAGGAAGGAAAACTACATTGTTATGCGTGTAGAGACGATTAACTTAGCTCGATCGCAATATTTAATGTCTCTTTATGGGCTAATACCCTAATTACAAATTACAGAAATGCTCGGGATATTAGATTCAAAGCACTTACTTCTTTTTGTTGCTAACGAACACAGACACATTGCTATGAACTAATGGGTTATGAGCGATTACAAAGAAATGCAAGAGAAAGTTAAAATAACACCACTTAATGAGATTAATTATTTGGCTCTACTGACGTATAGTGTCGTCACAATGACGGCCGGACAGGACATTTACTTTCATGCGCAAGTGCTGCTGTACCATTGCCCAGTAGAATTACGGGTAAATGTATAACGCTAATACGAATGATAATAAACACAGTTCATAAGAAAAACATACTTCAGGCAGTACCCCGTTCTCAGTGTAGAAATGGATAGTCGTACAATCTGTATAAGAGTAAGATCTTCAGATAATAAGGAAACTGTATGGTGGTGCAATGTTTCACCGCTTTCACGTCTAGTGTAAAGGTAAGTTATTTTACTGTTTTTAAAAGAGAAGATGGGACACCAAGTGACACAAGCAAACGTCATATGAATCCGTACCCGTAGCTCAATCAACAACGGATGAGGCCTCAGTGCAGGAGGAATGACGCATTTTCAGTGTGACGAAGAGGAGAGAGTAGCAGGATCTCGACGTGTATGTGGTTATTCGAGTGCACAGCATAAGGCAAACAGACATGTAATCACAAAGCGGTGCCCAACGGAAGTGACCAGGGCTCTTGTTTGAAGATGTGATGGTCTTGGACGACAACGCGAAACCTCTTGCGTGAATATGTGGTGGACTTGGAAGACAACGCAAAACCACACATAGAAGGCTCACATAGGATCTGGTAATCGCTTCAGATGGGAGAGTTTGGATCACCTAGCCTACAGCCCCCACTTTGCCCCATTGGACGTCCACCATTTCCCTGTATTGAAAGCCGCACTCTCGGAGAGTCACTTGCAAACCAATGCTGAGGGTGAGCAGGCTGTGCGAAAACTCCTTGCAATGCAACCACCGTGTTTTGCCAGAGTGGTTCCTGAAACAGATTGCAAGTCTATGGCGACATAATGGAAAAACATTGCGAAGTGTATAGTTCTTGACGTCAAGGTGTATTTGCTTTTGGCAATAAAGTTTACCTGTAAAAAAAGCGACACACCCTACTGTCGGAATGTCCGTCGTAAGTATTCCCTTGATTTCGCCGTATAAATAGCGTAAGGGCTATAATATAAAACGAGATTGCCACTCCTAGGGTGGTATACAGATAAACAGATCCCTTGCATTACGATAAGGAAATATGACAGGAAGTCTAAAACATAAGCAGAATGTTGGGCACCTTACAGTGTGTAGTGGGTATATATGTTAATGTAAACTCGAGGAACCAGCCGTTCCTGCCGATAACAGTAAGGTACACTAATTGAAACTACAATTTATTAAAACAAAGAATGAAATAGACATTAAACATGTAGTCTTAAAATAGTAAAGTAAAATAGTGGCTCTTAAAATCAACCTAAAAATCTGGAGACTTGGTATCATGCCGCAGGCAGCATAGAAGCGTATAAGGCGGCAGTGTAAACTGTACTGATTAATGTCAGTACCGATACAGTTTATGCTGTCACTTTTTCTATGCTGTCTACGACATGGTCCCATTCAGTTTAATCATGAACAGCTGCCTTTGGTGTGCTGTTTGTATCTCGACGTACGATGGGGTGTAGTTGTAAGCAATAACTTCACCACGTGATGGCAGTTTAAGTATCCTATCATCTTCAAATGCAGCTCTATTGGTGCGAACCGGTAGTGACTTTTCATTAAAGGTATTCGTGAACTGCAGATACTTTACCTGCACCATTGGTAAGAAAGTGATAAAATGTCAGGCACGGTACAGTACTAGATTAATAGTCTCAGTTGTATACAGTATTTTCCATACGGAAGATGACAGTAAACGTTTCAGTTATGTGTTCAGATTCTCGAGTGCCAGATGAAGCTACCTACTTTGTGGCCCCTAGAATTATGACTCAAAATACTTATTGCTGGTAATCCTATCTAAAGAACATGTGGCCAATATTGTCAAAATGCATCTTAAAAACAAAAAAAAAAACTTGCAAATAAGTACCATTAAGAAGCAGGGAACCTTTTGAAAAGTGTAAGCAACGATTTTCTCGCACCCGTATTTCATTGAGTTCTCTTTAAAACTCTTTCTACGCGGTGCTCTCATGTTAATGTATTGCTGTGAACTATAGCGAGATATTTACGAGGTGTGTTCAAACGTAATGCAACAATTTTTTTATGAAAGCAGATTGGTTTTATTCAGAACTAAAACACATCATATATTTCCCACTCTTTTGGCTACAAAACTATGTTTTCCAACATAATCGCCGTCCAGTGTGTCGTCTTACACTATCTTAATTGGAGGGCCCTGATACCCGCATGGTGCCGCGTTACTGGTCGATGTCGGAGCCTACCTGTCGCTGCATCAATTACCACCCTATTATCCACCTACTGCTCGCGGCATAGTGTATCCTTCATTGGGCCTAACAGAGGGAAGTTGGAACGTACCAGATTCGGGCTGTAGGGTAGATGGGGAAGAACAGTCCAATGAAAATTTGTGAGCTGCTCTCGGGTGTGCAGACTAGTGAGGCCTTGCGTGGTCATGAAGTTCGTTATCATTTTTGTCGGGATGACCAAGCTGAAGTCCAACATTTCAGAAGTCACAGCTGTGTGCCTCCGGCCGGCACACGAGAGATCGGGCAGGTTTGCGTGACCTTGTTCCGATGATGGCTGATGCCTTGGCCAACGACTCACCGTGCTTTCATTCGCTGCTAAGTCTCGGTAGACATTCTGCAAAGGCCTATTAATATCTCCGATACCCAGGTTTTCCGCCAAAAGATAATTAATGAGAGCTCTCTGCTTAGAACGCACCTCCATTTTGAAGGATACGTATAGTGCCTACTCCAATAGGAACTTCATGAAATTATAGGGACTGAAGAGGAATTCTTCCACGCGCGGCAGTACAAGTTCCGCACTTCCTCAACCGATTTTGACCGAGAGAAAAGTGTGTTGTATGACTTATAGAACTCTCCTCGTAGTTACTGAGCATGCCTTTTCTGCAGTGAATGCAACTGCTAATGCCAGATATACGAAATTACCTTTAACGCTTCCGAAGCATTAAAATTAAACTTGGATTAATGACGCGTCTGAAAATGATGAAGATGTACGCAGACAGGATACTGGGCAGATTGAATGACCAACCATTACGTTGATTCTCCTTCTTTTACAGTAGCTAAATGTGAAAATTATGTGTATGTTGGTACGAACCCCTTACATTAGCTTCATCAGCCTTGTAAAGGCCCACGAGCTACATAGAGGTAATCGACATTTCCAGTCGCCGCGTGAAGACTGTTATTATCTCTTCAAAAAAATCTGACGGTACCAACAGTTATCAAAAATAAATAAATAAATAAATATTAGTAATTATTTAAATATATCCTTAAAATATTGGAAACGTTTGCTGATAATATGTAATACGATACTCAGAACTTCATTGCGTTGTATCGTTTCGAGTAACTTCGTCTCAGAGCGTTTAACTACCAGCAACGTCTGGTCTTTTCTCTCTGCAGAGATCGGGAACGTGGGAAAGAGACACAGATTGGCTACGACTTTGTGTCTGTGCAGGAGGTCATTACGCGAAGACGACAGAGAGATCCTGTTACTGTACCCGTCATAAGGCACCAGATATTTTATTACTTTGCTCACTTCATTTCAAGTAAAGTTAGACTCTGATTTCCACTGCCTGAGAACAAAAAGAAAGAAGTACCCAGAAGACAATAGAGACGTGCCCCGTGGACTCGCTTCAAAGACTCCATCGAGTCTTCCTGACGTCATCTCCGAACTCGCCTTGTGCTCGGGACTCGACTCGCAATTCTCCCCCGCTTGAGCCTGTTGCCGGCTACAAAAGTACTGGGCTAGGAAGGAAAGGAGAGCGGGTACACGAGGACTCAGGGCAATGCAACGAACATGGTCGGGGATGATGACCACATATACAAAGCATAACTTAAACTCCCAATTGCTATCTTCTGTCCGTATACGAACAATAATTTTACAAGATATTGCAGAAGTTTTGATACGGTTTCATTAATAACTAGACTGAATAACGCGGACGATAAGTGGATGTAAGGTGTTACCGATACGACAGACAAGACGTCTGCTCATTTAATGATACTGGACTGTTTGCAGTCAATGTTGTTCTGTTCATACGTGCATATTTACATGCATATAACACACACACACACACACACACACACACACACACACACACACATATATATATATATATATATATATATATATATATATATATATATATATATATATATATATGTGCGCAGTTCGGAACCGTGCGACTGCTGCGGTCGCAGGTTCGAATCCTGCCTCGGGTATGGATGTGTGTGATGTCCTTAGGTTAGTTAGGTTTAAGTAGTTCTAAGTTCTAGGGGACTGACGACCACAGCAGTTGAGTCCCATTGTGCTCAGAGCCATTTGAACCATTTTTGAACGGTTCAGAGATGTCCCTAAAACCGCTCAAAGATGTAAACAACTATGCATGAGCAGCGCCTGCTAGACCGGAGGAAGGGGGGGGGGGGCGACAGCCGATCAGTTCCAGTCATATCACTTATGGTGTCCGTAGTTTAACCACGTCTAGACGGTCAATACCGCAGTTCGATCGCGTCGTTCGCATTGTTACTTTGTGCGAGGAAGGGCTCTCAACAAGGGAAGTATCCAGGCGTCTCGGAGTGAACCAAAGCGATGTTGTTCGGACATGGATCAGATACAGAGAGACCTGAACTGTCGATGAGATAACTCGCTCAGGCTGCCCAAGAGCTAATGGCTACTACTGCCGCAGATGACCGCTACTTACGTATTATGGCTTGGAGGAACACTGTCAGCAACGCCACCACGTTGAATAATGCTTTCCGTGCAGCCACAGGAGGTCGTGTTACGACTTAAACTGTGGGCAATAGGCTGCATGATACGCAACTTCACTCCCGACGTCTAATGTGAGGTCCATCTTTGCAACCACGACACCATGCAGCGCAGATGGGCCCAACCACATGCTGAATGGACCGCTTAGTATTGGCATCACGTTCTCTTCAACGATGAGTGTCGCATGTGCTCAACCAGACAATCGTCGAACACGTGCCTGTCGGTAACCAGTTTAGGCTGAAAGCTTTAGACACATTGTCCAGCGATTACAGCAAGGTGGAGGTTCCCTGATGTTTTGGGGTGGCATTAAGTGGTGGACTTGGAAGGCGCCATCCTCTGACCGATAATGCAGACATATCGGCAGCATATTGGCGAGGCATTCTTCTTCGTGGACGACAATCGGCTGCCCCATCGTGCACATCTTGTGAATGAATTCTTTCAGGATAACGACATCGCTCGACATTAGTGGTCATCCTGTCCTCCACACATGAACTCCATCGAACATGCCTGAAACAGATTGAAAAGGGCTGTTTATGGACGATGTGACCCACCAACCACTCTTAGGGATCTATGCCAAATCGCCGTTGAGGAGTGGGACAATCTGGACCAATAGTGCCTTGATGTCACACACACACACACACACACACACACACACACACACACACACACACACACACATATATATATATATATATATATATATATATATATATATATATATATGTGTGTGTGTGTGTGTGTGTGTGTGTGTGTGTGTGTGTGTGTGTGTCACTGTGCTGACTGAAAACGTCGCAACACTGAGAAGGAGCTAGTTTTGCATAACCTCGGTTCCTAGAGTTCCAGAACCTATACAAAACATTGGAATAGATATCAACATAAACATCATTTCAGCCCCTTTTATTGCTCATGAAAGCGACACGTTGCGTGTTGTACCACAATACAGCAAGACCTTCAGAGGTGGAGGTCCCGCTTCCTGCACACACGTACCTCTAATACCCAGTAACACGACCTCTTGCACTGTTGCATGCCTGTATTCGTGGTGGTACACTATCCATAAGTTCATCAAGGCACTATTGGTCCAGATTGTCCCCCTCCTGAATGACGATTTCTCGTAGATCCCTCTAAGTGGTTAGTGGGTCACGTCCTCCATAAAAATCGCTTTTTAATCAATCGCAGGCATGTTCGATGGGGTTCATGTCTGGAGAACATACTAGCCACAAAGGTAGAGTGATGTTTTTATCCTGAAATATGCCATTCAGAAGATGTGCACAATGCACAATGAGGCCGCCGATTGTCGTCCGTGAAGACTTATGCCTCGCCAATATGCTGCCGATCTGTTTGCAAACACTGGTAGCATGCCGCGACAACGTGGACGTGAACCGTATGTGCAGTTGACGGACTTTGAGCGAGGGCGTATAGTGGGCATGCGGGAGGCCGGGTGGACGTACCGCCGAATTGCTCAACATGTGGGGCGTGAGGTCTCCACAGTACATCGATGTTGCCGCCAATGGTCGGCGGAAGGTACACGTGCCCGTCGACCTGGGACCAGACCGCAGCGACGCACAGATGCACACCAAGACCGTAGGATCCTACGCAGTGCCGTAGGGGACCGCACCGCCACTTCCCAGCAAATTAGGGACACCGCCTCCAGTGGTGTCGCGACAGGCGTGAATGGAGCGACGAATGGAGACGTGTCGTTTTCAGCGATGAGAGTCGCTTCTGCCTTGGTGCCAATGATGGTCGTATGCGTGTTTGGCGCCGTGCAGGTGAGCGCCACAATCAGGACTGCATACGACCGAGACACACAGGACCAACACCCGGCATCATGGTGTGGGGAGCGATCTCCTACACCGACCGTACACCTCTGGTGATCGTCGAGGGGACACTGAATAGTGCACGGTACATCCAAACCGTCATCGAACCCATCGTTCTACCATTCCTAGACCGGCAAGGGAACTTGCTGTTCCAACAGGACAATGCACGTCCGCATGTATCCCGTGCCACCCAGCGTGCTCTAGAAGGTGTAAGTCAACTACCCTGGCCAGCAAGATCTCCGGATCTGTCCCCCATTGAGCATGTTTTGGACTGGATGAAGCGTCGTCTCACGCGGTCTGCACGTCCAGCACGAACTCTGGTCCAACTGAGGGGCCAGGTGAAAATGGCATGGCAAGCGGTTCCACAGGACTACATCCAGCATCTCTACGATCGTCTCCATGGGAGAATAGCAGCCTGCATTGCTGCGAAAGGTGGATATACACTGTACTAGTGCCGACATTGTGCGTGCTCTGTTGCCTGTGTCTATGTGCCTGTGGTTCTGTCAATGTGATCATGTGATGTATCTGACCCCAGGAATGTGTAAATAAAGTTTCCCCTTCCTGGGACAATGAATTCACGGTATTCTTATTTCAATTTCCAGGAGTATATATATATATATATATATATATATATATATATATATATATATATATATATATATATATATATGTGTGTGTGTGTGTGTGTACGTGTATGCTCGCGCGGGCGCGCGCTGACGGAAAACAAGTTGCGACACCGAGAAGGTGCTCTGCAGCATAAACGACCGTTGAAAGGCGCGTTTCTACATCTGAAAGATGCACACTGTAACGTTTGTGAGCGTTAATTATTTTTTAGATTGGAAGTGGTGAGTTGATGTTAATCAAGAATGTCTTTAGAGTGACAAATGCGTCATTATGACCACTTCACTGAGTTGGAACAGGTCGTGTAAAAGGACCGTGAGAAGCTGGATGTTCCTTCTGTGATACTCCTCAAAGACTTTGTAATAATGCCGCCAATATAAGTGACTGCTGACAGTGGCGCTCTTCAGACTGTACGGCAGCTGGAAGAGCAGGCCTTGGGCGGCCAATTCGCACTACAGAGAGGGAACACCGTCCTGTTGCGCATATGGATCTGACGCATCGTACTGCGTCTGCAGCAGAACTTTGAGCAGCAGTTGGCGCCACAGTGACACAAGGCGGTGTTACAAATCGCTTACTTCAAGACTAACTCCGAGCCAGTCGCCCTTTAGCGTGCATTCTGCCGACCCCAAACCACAGCGATTTACGACTTCACTGGTTTCAAGCGAGGAATCAGTCGAGGGCAGGATGGAGGAATGTTGTGTTTTTTGATGAAAGCTATGTTCTCCTCGGTGCCAGCAATGGCCGCGTGTTGGTTAGAAGGTAGCCGACTGAGGGCTTGCAACCAAACTCTGCCTGCAAATAACACTGGCCCTACGCCTGGAGTTATGGTCTGGGGTGCGATTTTGTTTGACTGCAGCAGCACTCTCGTCGTGGTCCTACGCACCCTGATTGCAAAACTGTGCGTCAGTCCTGTGATTCTACCTGATGTGCTGCCATTTATTAACAGCACTGTGCGGTTTGTACATTCTGTTATTGTATCCAGTATGCTCTGTAGAATGTCGACATGATGCCTTGGCCTGCTGCATCGCCACATCGGTCTCCATTCGAGCACATACGGGACATCATCTGATGACAGCTCCAGCGTCAAACACAAACAGTAAACAACTGTCCCTGAATTGTCTGTCCAAGTCCAACAGTCATGGAACTCCATCCCACAAACTGACATCTGGCACCGGTAAAGCCCAATTCTTGTCGGGTTTCATGATTCCATTCAACACTCTGATGGTTACATTAACTATAAATGTAACAGTATTTCACAACTGCAGTGGCTTATCCCGCAATTACATCGATCTCTCAACTTGCAGTGTTCATCGCTTAAATCCATTCACAGAATATCATTACTCTCGATTAATTATTTTTTTGATGCTGAGATTTTTCCGTCATATGTATGATGTGTGTGTGTGTGTATGTGTATATGTGTGTGTGTGTGTGTGTGTGTGTGTGTGTGTGTGTGTGTGTGTGCATGCGTGTGGGTGGGTGGGTGGGTGTGTGCATCAGTACAAAGGTTTCGAAGACTGCTTGACTGCTTTTTAAATTTCTAAATGGTAGTAGTAGTAGTAGTAGTAATAGCTTTATTCATCTGTAGATCTCTTTTTACAACTATACAGGACATGTTAAAGTATTTACATATTTAGATCAATTTAAAATGAATAATTCGTCTACACACATATTTACAGACTTCTAGTTAGAGACGATCATTAGATTTACTCCTGGTATACAAGACTTTTTTACAAATAACTTATTAAATAGGGTAATGCCACATTGTTCACTCATATCTCACTACCAGTCACTGGATGCTATACACACATTGTTTCATAACACATCACTCACTGCACACACACACACACACACACACACACACACACACACACACACACACACACACACTGGTGATGTATAGGTCATTTTCTGTACCGCAACGTCTCATTTGCTATCCTGAAAAACTGAGTCAATATCCCTCCTTAATGAGTGAGATGTTGAGCTCAGAAAGAGGTGTGCTATGCATAGATGAGGGCTAAGTATTTATAGATAGGGGAAAAAGAAGGAAAAGAACATAAAGCGAAGGTGTTACGTGGAATGTTGGACATTTGGTAATATTGTTATTATTACGTATTGTATAACATCTTTTTATCTAACCCCTACTCTGTTTTAGCTAAGTAATTCTTCAATATATAAAATATATTGCATAACAGGTACTTTTTCGCTGCCATTTTAAATACGTGTATTTTTGCAATTTGTTGAATCCCTTTTGGTAATTTACTGAACAGTTTTTTTCCTTTGTAGATAGTGCTGTTTTGAGTTATTTTTTCTTGGTAAATGTAAGTTGAGTCTATCTCTTGTTGCATGATAATGGAAAGAGCTGTTTGTGAAGCAATTATGAATGTTATTTTTGATGTGTACAACAGACTGGTAAATGTATTCACATGGAGCAGTTAAAATCCCCAATGTTCTGAACAGATTTTTACAATGTGCTCGACTAGTATTTTTGGTTATTATTCTTATGGCTCTTTTCTGAACTTTGAAAATTGTGTTCATATTTTGTGCATTTGGTCATCAAAAACAATTTTATATCTCAGAACTGAGTGTACATATGAATACTATGCAATTAAAAGACACTGCATGTTACACACTGATGATAGGATTCTAAGGACATAATATACTAATGACATTTTGTTTGCAAGTACCTTTGTGTGTTCACATCACTTCAACTGAGAATCAATATTCATTCCTAGAAATTCTGCATTTGTCACACAATCTATACAGGTGCCACCTAAATTTAATTTAACATTGTCTTTTGTGCTTCAAACTGATATTCATGGCACTAGTTTTCTTTATGTTCAATGTCATTTCATTTCTTATTAACCAATCATAAACTTCCTTGTGAGTTTCATTTGCTTTCTCAGCAAGAAGTTCCTTTGTTTTCTCAGTGACTATAATAATGCTGTCATCAGCGAAAAGGATTTTTTCACCATGAGAAACACTACTGGGAAAGTCATTGAGGTATTTCAGGACCAGTATTGGTCCTAAGATCCTACCTTATGGAACATCTATATTAATATATTTTGGTTGTGATCAGTGTTTCACCAAATTTTTAGGTCTGTTTGAATTATGATTGTAAACAGTCGTTAGCTACCTCTTTTTTTCCTAATGTTGCTAATTTATTTAATAGATTTTTGTAGTCGACTGTATGAAACTCCTTCAAAAGATCCAAAAATATGCCTGTGGCACACTCATCTTTATCAGGAGCATCAAGTGCAACTTTTGTGAATTCTACTATGACTGACTCCT
This sequence comes from Schistocerca gregaria, assembly GCF_023897955.1. Lineage (NCBI taxonomy): Eukaryota > Metazoa > Arthropoda > Insecta > Orthoptera > Acrididae > Schistocerca > Schistocerca gregaria. The sequence goes on from NC_064926.1 coordinate 278,957,287, forward strand.
TATTCTTGCCACTTTGGAAACCAGACTGTGATTCGCTTAAATGATTGTATTTATTCAAGCAATTCATAAATCTGTCTTTCATTAATTGCGTCTCCTGTTTTTGAGAATGCTCACAACAGCGAAATAGGCCAGTAATTTTCTATGTCTCCAGCATTACCTTTCTTAAGCAATGGTACAACTCTTGCCAACAGTAAGTGGGTCACTTGAGCGCACTTGCAGATAATTTAATATGTTTTCTATTTTCCTACAAACGACTAGGGTGAGCACACTAGCCACATACATAGTAAGATTTTCTTATAAACGGGTACAAACCAACACACCCACAAAAATAAAAAAAATCGATAATTTTCAACCAAAATTCTATGCTGCATAACATATGTCAAATTGTTTTTATCATACATTACTACATACAGAAGTGTATCATTCGTAATTTTTTCATTAAAATTTGCACACCATTTAATTATTGTTTTCTGAGTAGCTAACACATTCATTCGTCTAGACATATTTATTACATATATAGGATAATTTTGAATGAAATGGAATAGACTCGAATTAACATCGCCATTCAATTGTGTAGTTCTCTTAAACTCTAGGAAAGCATTATAAGTGTTGTGTACATAGTTTTCCATAGTCAGCGCATACACGACTTTCCCACTAGAGCAAGCCGCAAGCCCCGCTAAGCACAACAGCGCAGGCGCAGCGCACGTCCATCTCCTCACTACGAGATGGCGGTGCCATAGAGACATACCAACCTCTTCTTCCGCCGATCCACGTATTAATATGTAATACAGCCAATGACATTGTTGCTAACGTAGAATCTTTTCTCCTGACGGATCACACTAGCACAGTTATACATGAACGCTCGAGGTATTATAACAAGTGTACAGACCTCTGATTAGTCAGTCTGCATTTGTTTGCACCACTCTGTACCAGTCTGCATTAGTCTGTACAAGTCTGTAAGAGTTCTACATTTGTCTGTACCAGTCTACAGATAAATTTCAGTCTGCGCCTAATTTGATTACCATATTCCTGTACATAGCCATGAAGATAAATGTATAGACATTTTTTTTAAAGTATCAGAGATTTTGTGAGAATAAAATTAATGTACCAATACCAAAGGAACTTCAGATTGTCAATTGTGAACAGCATCCAGAACCAAGTTAAATAAGTTTTATGCATGTTATAATTTTAATAAATGTGTGTGAAAATTAATCAAGTTCTGTTTAAAGTTGGTCACAGTCAATCTGCTACTCTAAGCGTGCAAGTGGCATTTCTATCGTCTGAGCTAACGGGAGAAGATAAACACGCCCTGATAAGACCACGAGACATATTGCTGACATTCGCCTACTTCGTTAGAGAGACAAGTCAAATAATCTGATGGTGTGTTTACTGTATGCAGTATGCACATCACAATAAGCTTTTAGACAATTGTTTGTCGGAACTAGATTCCACATTTCTTGAGGAAAAACCTAGTTTTTCCCTTTCTAATACAGATATTCTGTAATTTGACATGATCGAATAAGGAAGAGTCAACTAACTGGATATTTTTCCTGTATGTCTGGAAAACAACGAGGTTGAAATAAGGCATATAAAATTCTGCAGAGTTTTAGAAATTTGTAATATGTAACTCAAAATTTCTTTTTTTATCCAATCCAGCAAACACTATAGTTTGTGGTTCAAAGAGAGACATGGGAACTTTTGAATTTTTAATTCTATCTTGTTCTAATTGAAGCGAATATTAATTGGTTCAGATTTAACAATAGGAACACGATTTTCCATCGATTCCACAACAATTTTCCTTCTTTTGGATGCGTGGTCACAACTTCAACTCCAGCCTGGTTATGATCTGACCAACGAAAAATAGAATCTCCAGCACTAGATGGCCATATAAAAATTACTTTTAAATGTCCTTCCCACGTAATGGATAAAGCACTTCATTTTTCTTACTTTTTATCTACCCATTATTAAGAATATGGACTTCCATGGTTTCCTCATTGGCTAGAAGTGTGGTCAATCGAAAAAGAGTGGATGAAAAAATAAATGGAATTTCCATTCGAGACAAAATATTGTTACTTTTCTTTATGGTGATAACATCCAACAGTTTTGCTACATAATTAAAGATTACTTTTTTATTGAATTTTCCATCGTAAGTTGGATAATTTAGACCACCAGTGCCAATAATACTGATGTTGATGTATAATTGGGCATGATTAGGATGAACCCAACCATCTCCAATATGTATATTAATCTCTGTGTTCTTGTTGGGAAGACTGAAATTATTTTTAGTCTTCTCATTCACAGGGAATAAGTAAGACTGATAAGTTTAGACTATGTTCATGATTTATTTAATAATAAAACATATTAAGAAATTTCTAAAATAACTGTTACACATGCACCATTAAAGTCAATCAAATTATGATTTTGTCAGTTACATTACTTCTGAATTGAATCCAAAATTGGAATATTTGTAGAATTATTCGGTTTGTGAATTATTGGTCCACCGAATTCTGCATTAAGCTTGAATGAAGCAATAATATTAGTTTCTCTGTGAAAATGATCAGTATGCTTTACAAATATTCCATCAGCAAGATTAAAATTTGTATTGATCAACTCGAATGGAACAATTTTAGGAAAATCCTTACCAACAGTCTTTTCTTTAGCCTCAACAATTTGACCACTAAATTCAAGCACACTTCCAATGCTCTCTTTTATGTCCATATACAATTTTACACCACTTTATTTAAGAATTCTGTTTAAAATTTCATCAGCTGTAACATTAATATTTGACTTCTTCTAATGAATAAATTTTACTAAGTTTTTCAAACTATACTGACCTATAGGAATTGCTATCGTTTCTCCATCACAGTAAAGTTTATTGTTTCTTGATGTAATAATCGGAGTTAGAAAAGATGAATAAAATCTAACCAGTGTAACACTACTAAAGCTGTCTCTTATTGGCACAAGTAATTGTTTACTCAGAACACACTTGAAATAATCTACTCATTTACCATTAAAATTTTTTATTAATAAATGAGCAAAACTGATTGAGAACCAAAAATAAGACTTCCAGAGAAAAAGTCGAAAAATAAACACAGTAAACTTTTACCTAATTCTATTTTATGTGCAATAATTGGACTGAGGGGGTGTATAAAAACAACATTAAAATCGGCAGTTATATTCTAGTTCCTGGATGGCTGAAGTGGAATAAAATTAATCATTTGAACATTTACACAAAAAGCTTAGATCAACCAAAATACTCGGAATTAATGAAAAGATGTGAAAAAATTGAATATAAGCATTATGAAAAAATGCTCCCTTCGTCGAGAATAACGATGAAACTTTTCCACTGGATCAATGCCATGACAATTCAGTTGTCATATTTGATGACTAGATTCTCGAAAATCAAAATATTTAGCGAGAGGCAGACACAAAGGAATGGATAGTTTTTACTTAGCTAAAACCTACTCGAAGATACCAAAACAACTAGAAAGAGATAACCGAAATTTCTTTAGACAAGATAATACAAATTTAAGGCGTTTTTACCATGAGTTTGTTGGAGGAGATTTAAAGTTTGATGATTTTAAGGAAATATGTGGTGAATGTTGAACTGATAAGTTCAGATTTTTCACAATAGACATGACTAGAAAACCAAAAGATGGCAAGTTCAAAAATAAAATTTCATAATAACATAACTTTTTAATTAATGATTTTCATTTTTAACAAATACTGCAAAATACGACCCAGAAATCGTTAAAGAAGCTAGAAAGAACCAGAGAGAAAAAACAGTAAAAAGAAGAGTTTAAAAAATGGAAAAAACAACCAAGAGTAGAGAATGAAAAATTTAAAAAGGAAGATGAACCAGTTACCAAGTCAAACAAGGAATTGAGGGATTAGGTGGCAATATTCTGAAAGCTATTGAAGAAAATAGATAACTTGAAAAACAAATGACTCTATACCATAATTGTGAAGATTTACAGTTACACCATTGGTCTGATGATATTCCATGAGATTATGACTACACAATAAGTAAATCAGAAATACAAGATGCATTGAATAAATATAAAAAAGAGAAAAATCTCTAGGTGCTATAAAGGACAGCGATTTTAAGAAAATAAATATAAGTGAAAGAATGCTGAAATATGTAAACCATAGTGAAGATACTACTTTTGGATTAAGGCGTGTTGGTACCTTTAAATACATGGATAATTACCAGTAACATTTGAAGGAGTTAAATTAAAACTTGAAGAAAAGACATATAACGGAACTGATGGATCAATCAGTCTTTTACCTGAAAAACAAATTACTGTGGATGATAATATGAGAGATAGGTTTCATGGAGTACATTTATCAAATTATGCAGATATATTATACAATTCAGGAGCATTGTATTCTGACAGTTATCTGCATAAAATAAGATCAAGTAGAGGTAATAAATATAAATATCTGATAAAGCCAATTATTGGATCAAGGAAAAGTCGGAATTATAGTTGTAAATTGTTGTAGTTGCGCTGGAAAAGTCCCTGAGCTTCAAGCGCTAATAGAAAGCACAGAAGCTGATATCGTTATAGGTACAGAAAGCTGACTAAAGCTTGAAATAAGTTCTGCAGAAATTTTTACGAAGTCTCAGACGGTGTTCAGGAAAGATAGATTAGGCAGAATTGGTGGTGGAGTGTTTGTGTCTGTCCGTAGTGGTTTATCTTGTAGTGAAGTCGAAGTAGATACTCCGTGCGCATTGGTGTGGGTGGAGGTTATACTTAACAGCCGAATTAAGTTAATAATTGGCTCCTTCTACCGACCCCCAGACTCCGATGATACAGTTGCGGAACAGTTCAGAGAAAGTTTGAGTCTCGTAACAAATAAATACCCCACTCATACGGTTATAGTTGGTGGGGACTTCAACCTACCCTCGGTATATTGGCAAAAATACTTGTTCAAAACCGGTGGTAGGCAGGAAACGTCTTCCGAGATTGTCCTAAATTCATTCTCCGAAAATTATTTCGAGCAGTTAGTCCACGAACCCACGCGAATTGTAAATGGTTGCGAAAACACACTTGACCTCTTAGCCACAAACAATCCAGAGCTGATAGAGAGCATCATGACTGATACAGGGATTAGTGATCACAAGGTCATTGTAGCTAGGCTCAATACCATTTCTTCCAAATCCATCAGAAACAAACGCAAAATAATTTTATTTAAAAAAGCGGATAAAGTGCCACTAAAAGCCTTCCTACAAGACAATTTCCATTCCTTCCGAACTGACTATGCGAATGTAGACGAGATGTGGCTCAAATTCAAAGATATAGTAGTAACAGCAATTGAGATATTCATACCTCATAAATTGGTAAGAGATGGAACGGATCCCCCGTGGTACACAAAAAAGTCCGAACGCTGTTGCAGAGGCAACGGGAAAAGCACGCGAAGTTCAGAAGAACGCGAAATCCCGAAGAGGGGCTAAAATTTACAGACGCGCGAAATTTGGCACGTACTTCGATGCGAGATGCCTTTAACAGGTTCCACAACGAAACATTGTCTCGAAATTTGGTAGAAAATCGGAAGAAATTCTGGTCGTATGTAAAGTACACAAGCGGGAAGACGCAGTCAATACCTCCGCTGCGCAGTGCCGATGGTACTGTTATCGACGACTGTGCCGCTAAAGAGGAGTTATTGAACGCAGTTTTCCGAAATTCCTTCACCAGGGAAGACGAATGGAATATTCCAGAATTTGAAACACGAACATCTGCTAGCATGAGTTTCTTAGAAGTAGATACCTTAGTGGTTGCGAAGCAACTCAAATCGCTTGATACGGGCAAGTCTTCAGGTCCAGATTGTATACCGATTAGGTTCCTTTCAGATTACGCTGATACTACAGCTCCCTACTTAGCACTCATATACAACCGCTCGCTCACCGATATATCTGTACCTACAGATTGGAAAATTTCGCAGGTCGCACCAGTGTTCAAGAAGGGTAGTAGGAGTAATCCATTTAACTACAGACCTATATCATTGACGTCGGTTTGCAGTAGGGTTTTGGAGCATATACTGTATTCAAACATTATGAATCACCTCGAAGAGAACGATCTATTGACACGTAATCAGCATGGCTTCAGAAAACATCGCTCTTGTGCAACGCAGCTAGCTCTTTATTCGCACGAAGTAATGGCCGCTATCGACAGGGGATCTCAAGTTGATTCCGTATTTCTAGATATCCGGAAAGCTTTCGACACCGTTCCTCACAAGCGACTTCTAATCAAGCTGCGGAGCTATGGGATATCGTCTCAGTTGTGCGACTGGATTCGTGATTTCCTGTCAGGAAGGTCGCTGTTCGTAGTAATAGACGGCAAATCATCGAGTAAAACTGAAGTGATATCAGGTGTTCCCCAGGAAAGCGTTCTGAGACCTCTACTGTTCCTGATCTATATAAATGACCTGGGTGACAATCTGAGCAGTTCTCTTAGACTGTTCGCAGATGATGCTGTAATTTACCGTTTAGTAAGGTCATCCGAAGACCAGTATCAGCTGCAAAGCGATTTAGAAAAGATTGCTGTATGGTGTGTCAGGTGGCAGTTGACGCTAAATAACGAAAAGTGTGAGATGATCCACATGAGTTCCAAAAGAAATCCGTTGGAATTCGATTACTCGATAAATAGTACAATGCTCAAGGCTGTCAATTCAACTAAGTACCTGGGTGTTAAAATGACGAACAACTTCAGTTGGAAGAACCACATAGATAGTATTGTCGGGAAGGCGAGCCAAAGGTTGCGTTTCATTGGGAGGACACTTAGAAGGTGCAACAAGTCCACTAAAGACACAGCTTACACTACACTCGTTCGTCCTCTGTTAGAATATTGCTGCGCGATGTGGGATCCTTACCCGGTGGGATTGACGGAGGACATCGAAAGGGTGCAAAAAAGGGCAGCTCGTTTTGTAATATCACGTTACAGGGGAGAGAGTGTGGCAGATATGATACACGAGTTGGGATGGAAGTCATTACAGCATAGACGTTTTTCGTCGCTGCGAGATCTTTTTACGAAATTTCAGTCACCAACTTTCTCTTCCGAATGCGATAATATTTTGTTGAGCCCAACCTACATAGGTAGGAATGATCATCACAATAAAATAAGAGAAATCAGAGCTCGAACAGAAAGGTTTAGGTGTTCGTTTTTCCCGCTCGCTGTTCGGGAGTGGAATAGTAGAGAGATAGTATGATTGTGGTTCGATGAACCCTCTGCCAAGCACTTAAATGTGAATTGCAGAGTAGTCATGTAGATGTAGACAACTTTCCAAAGTTAACAAGACTAACTATAGACTCTAATTCCACTGAGTAAAAACTCAAAGGCGTAGTTAAAAAATATATAGTAAAATCAACTCAGTGTGTTTGGATGGATGATGTTCAGCAATTAATCGATAGGTTAGCAGTTATTCATGGTGAAGAACTAGCTGGAAATAAAAACAATCATAATTAAAAATGGGAATAATGCAAATTATGACAATTAAATTTAGTTATTTCATTGTCAACAACCCAAAAGACATACCATATTTGATTAGAATTTTGAATAATTTTCTTCATACATTTTGGAAGGGTGAAAAACATGATAAAGGATTAGTCAATTGGCTCTTAAATAATGTACCAGTGCCTGAGATGCATGTACTGAGAGTTAATTACTGTGGGCCTTTCACTAAACTTGAAGAAAGACTAGCACGTGGTAATCAAGGAATAAATCCATTCAATGAAGCTTGTAAACAGCATGATATTGCTTATTGTGACCATAAAGATTTAGAAAATGACATGAAGCTGATAAAGAACTTCAGCTAGCTGTGAAAGAAAGAATGCATATGAGTGCTGCTTCAACCGGTGAAAATATAGCTGCAGCTGCTGTTTCAGGAATAATAAATCGCAAACCAAAATTATTCCTAATTGGGGATTTATTCCATCGTATTAAAATTTTAATCTATATAAACGAAAAATTTTTCTGTTGATTATAATTTGATACCTAGTGGCCAAATTAAAGCAAAATCAATTACATCAAAGTTGCATAAAGAACAATTAAATGCGATTGAAACATTTTTGACTGATGTTTAAAAGAGAAAGAAAGAAAAGAAAATTGGCGGAAATTTACTTGTTACATAAACTATTCCTGTTGTGAAAAAAATTATTGACTATCTAACAAAAATGAAAGAAGGAAAACGATTAATACAACACGAAGGTGGATTTCTACCATTATTTTTGGCTGTATTACCATATCTTTCAACAACTGGTTCGCTAGCAGGCGGATCTGTAGCAATCGCAAACGCAGTAATAAACAAGAAAAAAGCTGATGAAGAATTAGAAGAACAGAAAAGGCATAATTTGGAAATGGAGAAGGAAGCTGGAGCTGTACTGAAGAATGTAAAAAAAAATTCCAAAAATAATTGATAAATATCCTAACGCATTAAGTAATTTCGATACAGAAAAACTTGCCAAACAATTGGAAGTTAAACACTTTCGTAGTGTATACATGATTGATGAATAACTGAATCATCCAAAAGAATATGAATGTGGCATTGTTAATTTAGATACATCTGATAATCCTGTTACTCACTGGATTTGTTATTATAAGAATAACAACATAAATTGTTTTTGTACCATTTTGTGGTAATACACCAAATCAGAAACTAAACTACACTCCTGGAAATGGAAAAAAGAACACATTGACACCGGTATGTCAGACCCACCATACTTGCTCCGGACACTGCGAGACGGCTGTACAAGCATTGATTACGCGCACGGCACAGTGGACACACCAGGAACCGCGGTGTTGGCCGTCGAATGGCGCTAGCTGCGCAGCATTTGTGCACCGCCGCCGTCAGTGTCAGCCAGTTTGCAGTGGCATACGGAGCTCCATCGCAGTCTTTAACACTGGTAGCATGCCGCGACAGCGTGGACGTGAACCGTATGTGCAGTTGACGGACTTTGAGCGAGGGCGCATAGTGGGCATGCGGGAGGTCAGGTGGACGTACCGCCGAATTGCTCAACACGTGGGGCGTGAGGTCTCCACAGTACATCGATGTTGTCGCCAGTGGTCGGCGGAAGGTGCACGTGCCCGTCGATCTGGGACCGGACCGCAGCGACGCACGGATGCACGCCAAGACCGTAGGATCCTACGCAGTGCCGTAGGGCACCGCACCGCCACTTCCCAGCAAATTAGGGACACTGTTGCTCCTGGGGTATCGGCGAGGACCATTCGCAACCGTCTCCATGAAGCTGGGCTACGATCCCGCACACCGTTAGGCCGTCTTCCGCTCACGCCCCAACATCGTGCAGCCCGCCTCCAGTGGTGTCGCGACAGGCCTTTAGTGAATTAGCAGTCTAGTAAAAAGTTGATTAACACTCTATAGTAAATTGATTTCCTAGGATGGATAGGATGTGTGGCTGCTGTGTACGGACGCAGGAGGAGCTGGCCACTCTTCGCGAACAGCTGAGCGTGTTGATGGCCGCGGTCAGCCGTCTTCAGGCTGCTGCCTCGGAGTGTAGCGGCAGTGGGGAGTCTGGTGCGTCGCAAGGTACACCCCAGGTGTTACATGCTTCACCCACTGTCCCTGCTGTCGAGACACCTTCGCGGGTACCGGGCGCGGTTGGGCCACCCTCTCCCCAAAGGGGGTGGCGGGTTCAGCTGCGTTCGCGGCGCACTAGGCGGAGGGTCAATGTGGAGGCTGTCCGTGTGGCATCGCCCGCTCTGCCTGTGAGTGGACATGTGGCTGCTCCTTCAGCAAGGTCCGAGCAGGCACACGGGGGGAGGGGTTTATTAGTTATTGGGAGCTCCAACGTTAGGCGGAGGATGGAGCCCCTTAGGGAAATAGCGGGAAGGTCGGGGAAGAAGGCCAGTGTTCACTCTGTCTGCTTGCCGGGGGGTCTCATCCGAGATGTGGAGGAGGCCCTACCAGCGGCGATAGAGAGCACCGGGTGCACCCGACTGCACATTGTTGCTCATGTCGGCACCAATGACTCCTGCCGTCTGGGTTCAGAGGTCATCCTCAGTTCGTACAGGCGGTTGGTGGAGTTGGTGAAGGCGGAAAGCCTCCCTCGCGGCGTGGAATCAGAGCTAACTATTTGTAGTATCGTTCCCAGAACCGATCGCGGTCCTCTGGTTTGGAGCCGAGTGGAAGGCTTAAACCAGAGGCTCAGGCGATTCTGCGGAGAGCTGGGGTGCAAATTTCTCGACCTCCGCTATCGGGTGGAGAAATGTAGGGTCCCCCTGAATAGGTCAGGCGTGCACTACACGCCGGAAGCGGCTACGAGGGTAGTGGAGTACGTGTGGAGTGCACATGGGGTTTTTTTAGGTTAGAGAATTCCCTCCCTAGGCCCGACAAGACGCCTCCTGAGACGCGGCAAGTCAGGAGTAGGCAAAATGCAACAAGGAATAACAATATTAATGTGCTAATAGTAAACTGCAGGAGCGTCTATAGAAAGGTCCCAGAACTGCTCTCATTAATAAACGGTCACAACGCCCATATAGTACTAGGAACAGAAAGTTGGCTGAAACCAGACGTAAACAGTAATGAAATCCTAAACTCTGATTGGAATTTATACCGCAGAGATAGGCTGGACAGTGAAGGGGGAGGCGTGTTTATAGCGATAAGAAGTGCAATAGTATCGAAGGAAGTTGACGGAGATTCGAATTGTGAAATGATTTGCGTGAAGGTCACGGTTAAAGCAGGCTCAGACATGGTAATTGGATGTCTCTATAGGCCCCCGGGCTCAGCAGCTGTTGTGGCTCAGCACCTGAAGAATAATTTGGAAAATATTTCGAGTAGATTTCACCACCATGTTATAGTTCTGGGTGGAGATTTTAATTTGCCGGATATAGACTGGGAGACTCAAACGTTCATAACGGGTGGCAGGGACAAAGAATCCAGTGAAATATTTTTAAGTGCTTTATCTGAAAACTACCTTGAGCAGTTAAACAGAAAACCGACTCGTGGCGATAACATATTAGACCTTCTGGTGACAAACAGACCCGAACTATTTGAATCAGTTAATGCAGAACAGGGAATCAGCGATCATAAAGCGGTTACTGCATCGATGATTTCAGCCGTAAATAGAAATATTAAAAAAGGTAGGAAGATTTTTCTGTTTAGCAAAAGTGACAAAAAGCAGATTACAGAGTACCTGACGGCTCAACACAAAAGTTTTGTCGCAAGTGCAGATAGTGTCGAGGATCAGTGGGCAGAGTTCAAAACCATGGTACAATATGCGTTAGATGAGTATGTGCCAAGCAAGATCGTAAGAGATGGGAAAGAGCCACCGTGGTACAACAACCGAGTTAGAAAACTGCTGCGGAAGCAAAGGGAACTTCACAGCAAACATAAACATTGCCAAAGCCTTGCAGACAAACAAAAATTACGCGAAGCGAAATGTAGTGTGAGGAGGGCTCTGCGAGAGGCTTTCAATGAATTCGAAAGTAAAATTCTATGTACTGACTTGGCAGAAAATCTTAAGAAATATTGGTCCTATGTCAAAGCGGTAGGTGGATCAAAACAAAATGTCCAGACACTCTGTGACCAAAATGGTACTGAAACAGAGGATGACAGACTAAAGGACGAAATATTAAATGTCTTCTTCCAAAGCTGTTTCACAGAGGAAGACGGCACTGTGCTTCCTTCTCTAGATTGTCGCACAGTTGACAAAATGGTAGATATCGAAATAGACGACAGAGGGATAGAGAAACAATTAAAATCGCTCAAAAGAGGAAAGGCCGCTGGTCCTGATGGGATACCAGTTCGATTTTACACAGAGTACGCGAAGGAACTGGCCCCCCTTCTTGCAGCGGTGTAACGTAGGTCTGTAGAAGAGCGAAGCGTTCCAAAGGATTGGAAAAGGGCACAGGTCATCCCCGTTCTCAAGAAGGGACGTCGAACAGATGTGCAGAACTATAGACCTATATCTCTAACGTCGATCAGTTGTAGAATTTTGGAGCACCTATTATGTTCGAGTATAATGTCTTTTCTGGAGACTAGAAATCTACTCTGTAGGAATCAGCATGGGTTTCGAAAAAGACGGTCGTGTGAAACCCAGCTCGCGCTATTCGTCCACGAGACTCAGAGGGCCTTAGACACGGCTTCACAGGTAGATGCCGTGTTTCTTGACTTCCGCAAGGCGTTTGACACAGTTCCCCACAGTCGTTTAATGAACAAAGTAAGAGCATACGGACTATCAGATCAATTGTGTGATTGGATTGAGGAGTTCCTAGATAACAGAACGCAGCATGTCATTCTCAATGGAGAGAAGTCTTCCGAAGTAAGAGTGATTTCAGGTGTGCCGCAGGGGAGTGTCATAGGACCGTTGCTATTCACAGTATACATAAATGACCTGGTGGATGACATCGGAAGTGCACTGAGGCTTTTTGCAGATGATGCTGTGGTGTATCGAGAGGTTGCAACAATGGAAAATTGTAGTGAAATGCAGGAGGATCAGCAGCGAATTGACGCATGGTGCACGGAATGGCAATTGAATCTCAATGTAGACAAGTGTAATGTGATGCGAATACATAGATAGGTCCCTTATCATTTAGCTACAAAATAGCAGGTCAGCAACTGGAAGCAGTTAATTCCATAAATTATCTGGGAGTACGCATTAGGAGTGATTTAAAATGGAATGATCATATAAAGTTGATCGTCGGTAAAGCAGATGCCAGACTGAGATTCATTGGAAGAATCCTAAGGAAATGAAATCCGACATCAAAGGAAGTAGGTTACAGTACGCTTGTTCGCCCAATGCCTGAATACTGCTCAGCAGTGTGGGATCCGCACCAGGTAGGGTTGATAGAAGAGATAGAGAAGATCCAACGGAGAGCAGCGCGCTTCGTTACAGGATCATTTTGTAATTGCAAAATCGTTACGGAGATGATAGATAAACTCCAGTGGAAGACTTTGCAGGAGAGACGCTCAGTAGCTCGGTACGAGCTTTTGTTAAAGTTTCGAGAACATACCTTCACCGAAGAGTCAAGCAGAATATTGCTCCCTTCTACGTATATCTCGCGAAGAGACCATGAGGATAAAATCAAAGACATTAGAGCCCACACAGAAGCATACCGACAAGCCTTCTTCCCACGTACAATACGAGACTGGAATAGAAGGGAGAACCGACAGAGGTACTCAGGGTACCCTCAGCCACACACCGTCAGGTGGCTTGCGGAGTATGGATGTAGATGTAGATGTAGATGAAGATGGAGGGACGAATGGAGACGTGTCGTCTTCAGCGATGAGAGTCGCTTCTGCCTTGGTGCCAATGATGGTCGTATGCGTGTTTGGCGCCGTGCAGGTGAGCGCCACAATCAGGACTGCATACGACCGAGGCACACAGGGCCAACACCCGGCATCATGGTGTGGTGAGCGATCTCCTACACTGGCCCTACACCTCTGGTGATCGTCGAGGGGACACTGAATAGTGCACGGTACATCCAAACCGTCATCGAACCCATCGTTCTACCATTCCTAGACCGGCAAGGGAACTTGCTGTTCCAACAGAACAATGCACGTCCGCATGTATCCCGTGCCACCCAACGTGCTCTAGAAGGTGTAAGTCAACTACCCTGGCCAGCAAGACCTCCGGATCTGTCCCCCATTGAGCATGTTTGGGACTGGATGAAGCGTCGTCTCACGCGGTCAGCACGTCCAGCACGAACGCTTGTCCAACTGAGGCGCCAGGTGGAAATGGCATGGCAAGCCGTTCCACAGGACTACATCCAGCATCTCTACGATCGTCTCCATGGGAGAATAGCAGCCTGCATTGCTGCGAAAGGTGGATATACACTGTACTAGTGCCGACATTGTGCATGCTCTATTGCATGTGTCTATGTGCCTGTGGTTCTGTCAGCGTGATCATGTGATGAATCTGACCCCAGGAATGTGTCAATAAAGTTTCCCCTTCCTGGGACAATGAATTCACGGTGTTCTTATTTCAATTTCCAGGAGTGTATTTAGGAAAAACTGAACTCGACTACAATAGCGAGAAAATACAAAATTTTGAGAAAGTAGTATGTGGTCATTTGTGTGTATTTTTTCCAAACAGTTACGTGAGAATTATAAGTTTAATGATTTTTTTTTCATGTAATAAATTGACTTTTATTGGAAATAAGATAGGTCAAACTAAGGGGCTTAGCGCACTTATGTTCGATCTAGAAAATGTTAGAAAGGAATTTGACCAAAGATAGCCAATGTAATTAAGCAATTTAAGAAAGAATTTAATACTATTTTTAAAGTAACTAAGTGATATATTGGCATTAAAGGTAGAAGACTATGAACAAACATTATCTCGATAATGAGCTAGCATCAACTGAAGCTGGCCTTAGGCAGCGACTATCAAATGTTGTTACAAAACTCGAATACACCAGCATTCTAACACAGTTAAGTAATTATGTCAATAAAGAAGATTACAACAAGATTCTCTCAGATTTAAAGCAAAGAAATGGTATTACCAATTGTATCATGGAATGTCATAATGAAGAAATAAAGAAAGTGAAAACAAGTCTTCTTCATCCATTAGATAAAATTGATTCACTAGAAAGTAAACTTAAATTATTAGATTCGCAAATTCATAAAAGCTTAGACAAGAACGTAGGTGAAGATGTAGAAGTGTTGAGGTCATTAGATTAATTTGAACTTAATAAAATTTTTGTCTGTATCAATGGACAATCATGCTTCGTATTTAGTCCTTCACGTATTGCATAAGGTGTAAAAAAAATTACTGAGACACGAATCCACACCGAGTAACAACAAAAATGGACCAAAAGAAACTGAAGGTCTTTGCACAGTTTGTAAAAAGAAGACAAGTAAACTCGTCAAAAAAACTTGTAGGAGGTGGCAATTTATCACCCCTTTTTATTCGTGAAGAAATCGTTTATGAGCTGCATAAGCCAATGAGAAAAAATCTTTCACAAAGGAATGTAAGTTTTCTCGGTATACATGATTACGACAAGCCGAATTAGTCAAAGATAAATAGAGGATAAAAATATTTATTGACTGTTATTGATGTATTTTCGAAATTTGCTTGGGCTGTCCCAGTTAAAGGTAAAACAGGTAAGAGTGTGGCTGATGCTCTCGAAAAAATATTTAGCTCCAGGAGACCAAAAAATCGCAGACAGACAACCGGAAAGAATTCTATAACAAATAATTTCATGAGCTAATAAAAAAATACAGCATTAATCATTAATCAGCTTTTTCAGAATTGAAAGCATCTGTTGTTGAAAGATTCAAAAGAACACTAAAAGAAAAGATGGGGAGGAAATTTGGTCTTCAAGGAAATTACAAATGTACTGATCTAGTCTCGAAATTAGTTGGCATATACAATAACACAGGTAATCGAACTATAAAAATGAAGCCAACAGAGGTTAATGAAAAGAACTATAAGACAGGTGTCATTGTGCCTAATGATAAGGCTAATTTTTTTTAAAAAAGGAGATAAAGTTAGGACCAGTACACTTAAAGCACTTTTTGAAAAAGGATATACGGCCAATTGGTCAACGGAAATTTTCGAAATTCAATCTTTTATTCATTTCAACCCATTCACGTATAAACTGAAAGAGATCGAAGGTATTTTTTATGAGCAAGAGCTACAGAAAACGAAATATCCAGATGTGTATCTATTTGAAAAAGTTCTGAGAAATGAGATAGTTTATGTTAAGTGGTTCAGTCATTCTTCGTCATTTGTGGGGCGCGCTTTATATTTATCGGGTAATTCAGTTTCCCAATACTTCCGTATTTTGGAATCTCCACCCTCGTCATGGAAGAAGAAGGCACCACACGGTACTAGCTAGGTGGGCCACACTGAACATATTTCTAGGGTAATAGTAAGATGACTGTTACAGCAGGAGGAAGCCACCGTGTGATTAAACCGATTCCACGGATGTGTGCAATACGCAGTAAAATATTTCACTGCCTCTTCTGCGTCAGAAAGAAAAGCAAAAGAAACCTTTTTGTGATATGTTAATAACATCTTATGAAGCTGCTTTTAGCTGAAATTTATAACTTTTGGAGCAGCTGAAGAGCTTTGTAAACTATTTTTTATAATTATTTACTTGTGTTTAGTAAATATTTTCCGATTACCTGTATTGTCATTCAAACATTTTTCCCTACACTGCAAGTATTAACAACCATCAGTAGACACGTTTCAAAGATCTTCCATCGTTTTACTGTGATTATAAACGAAAAATCATAAACAGATGTAAAAAAAAATATGATAAGCAACAGCAATTTGGTTGTTACTACTTTTACCTGACGCTCGTCGGTGGCAGGTAAATGAGGTAAACAAAATGGCAGCACTCAGTATTCATGCAACCTCTGCATTTCAGGAAATGACAAATGAAAACGCACGTACGTGATGCTCAATGTTGAAGAAGTCACAACAATAACAAAACTGTGTGGGGCTGGTGCCACGTGTTGGACCCAGAAACGATTGGGGGCTTTCGCGCTCCGTCCTCCCTTTGCATTCCCGCAGTTTCCACCACCAAAGTTGTGGGCCAGTTGCACGCGCCCCTTTGTAAACTACGACAATCGGATGGCTCGCTTTGCTGATCATTATTAAATTCCAGCGCCTCAGCCCTTGAGTCAAGGGACGTGCTTCCGGCCGCAGGGCAGTCTTTTCAATTATAATGTCCCGTAGTTCTGCGAGATTGTTCAGGCAGTAATTTCGGCTCTCCCAGAAACTTGTTAAGCATGAATTCTGTTTGTAATTTTAAGCTCTCTCGGGACGAATTTCTTCGTTTCCACCAGTAAGAGCGATTCCGATTCGGCAATTATACACCCTGGTGAGCAGTGATGGAACAGGTTCACCCTTTTTTGACCAATTTCCGTATCTAGAAGAAGGCAGCTCGCTTTGTGCTAAAGCACACCAGGAAAAAGAGTGCCATCGATATGATACACGAATTGATGTAAGAACCAATAAAACAAAGGCGTTTTTCTTTGCTGCAAGATCTTCACATGGCATTTCAATCACCAACTTTTTCCTCACAGTGTGAAAATATTCTGTTGACGCCCACGTACATAGGGAGAAATAATAAAATGAGAGAAATCGAATGTCGCACGGGAAGAGTTAAGTGTTCGTTTTTGCACGGCACTCTACAGCAGTGGAACGGTAGATAATTAGGTTGAAGGCGGTTAGATGAGTCCCCTGCCTGGTACGTAATTGTGAATTCCAGAGTAATCACGTATATATGAATGTCACTAAGGAGGCACGCGAAATGTTGATATTTATGTAATCTGCAAAACTGGAGTATGATTTTTAGAGTAGAGGATATTTCAAGATATTTCAAAAGATACAATGGAACTTACAGCATCCAAAACAGTTACGATATTCACACCATGTTCGACTTAAATGGTACACCACCTCACAATGTTTTTATGCCATTCAATCAGTTTCAACATTTGCGCCTTTGGTGTCACAATATCCACTCCGTTTTCAAGCTGTATCCACATTCGGGGCAACATACCCACATAAACTGTGGCAATGGCAACGATTCGGTTCTTTAAATCATTGATGTGATTTACAGGCCTTGACATACCTCCATAGAAAGAGGCTCATCGGTCTGATGTCAGGGGACACAGGAGGTTAAAGAATTTGACAACATCTGCCAATCAGATGACTTGGAAGCACCTGATATAGAACAGATCAACAGTATGAGGCCAATTTGATGGTGCATCATCCTGCTGGAGAAAGACTGTATCTACAGTCAGTCAGCTGCGGTAATGCTAACAGCTCCAGTATACGAAGGAAACTTACTGTAAAACTTAACGTTTGCGTAAGAGAAAAGATATTAGCCTCAAATTGCGCTCAACCATCAAACGACACCATACATTCGCTTTCGGGCTGTCACCCACATTTTCCACCACAGTTTGTGAATGGGTTGTTCTCAAGAGGCGGAAATTATACACGTTTACATTCCCACATACGTGTAATGTTCCTAAGTGAGAAAATGCTAGATTTTCTAGAAACTTTTCATCCTCTTCTAAATAATAAAGAACGTCCACGACGCATTGCATGTGTTTTGGTGGGTCATCTAATTTTAACGCCTACAACAATTGCAGTCGTTATGGCTACATCTGCAAAAGTTTGGGCATGGATGTGTGTGATGTCCTTAGATTAGTTATGTTTAATTAGTTCTATGTTCTAGGGGACTGATGAAATTACTTCAAATCAACGCTTCTTGTCCGCATAAAATGCGTGTCCCACTGGTGAATCGACGACCAAAAGGATGGGTGCTTCCTGGACCGTGGTTATACACTGAAGTGCCAAAGAAACTGGTAAGGGCATGCGTATTCAATTGCAGAGACAGGCAGAATACGGCCCTGAAGTCAGCAAAGCCTATATAAAACAAGTGCCTGGCGCAGTTGTTAGATCGCTTACTCCTTCTACAACGGTAGTTTATCAAGAGTAAAATGAGTTTGAGCGTGGTGCTATAGTCGGCGCATGCGCAATGGGACACAGCACCTTCGTGGTAGTGATGAAGTGGGGATTTTCTGGTTGGAGAGTAAGTATCAGGAATCCGGCAAAACATGAAATAACCAATATCGCTGCCACCAGGAAAAAGTCCTGCAAGAATGGGACCAATAGCAATAGAAGAGAATCCTTCAGTGCGACAAAAGTGCTAACCTTTCTCAAATTGCTGCAGATTTCAGTGCTGGACCAGCAACAACTGTTTGCGTGCTGCATATTCAATGAAACATTATCGATATTTAATTTCTGAGGAGTGGGGGCGGTGGGTGGAAATGGTGGTTATTTAAATGAGTTCCTATTATTTATGCTGTTTTTTGCAATTCTCAAAACTGGCTCTCTAACTACAATATTGGCCACAAAAAAGGGATTAACAAAACGTGAAGCATGTAATGAGAATTCCTAGTGCCCACTTCATCAGAGAAACAGATTTATAGCTACAGCTTATAGTTCTGAGGATTTAGGAGTGTGTCTGGGATTCATAATCAAAAACGATTCTCTCTAAATTGTTCACTATATTCTGGAAGTCACAGAACAAAACGAATCCACACAATCCAACTAGCAGAGCAGTTCAGAGTCTAATGCGCTGATGCAACTATAACTGTTCAAATTAAATGTTTAAGTGAGTGCTCGCCATAATTTGATGATAATGTTTATCAAACGCCACGCTAAATAATAGTAGAATGTCTGTCCCACGACGGCACTTGAAAATACGACATACGCCAACTGAAGATAGATCATTAAAGTCATCCCAGAATTAACACTTCACTCGAAAATGATTTCATGGTTACGCATGTCCCGAGTAACTTATTACGTCATCCGAGTCTGTTTATAGCAATTATACCGACGCGACGGGACTCCCGGCACAGGTGGTGCGCTAATCAGCATCTGGAGAGAACTGGGGCCTTCTTGTCTCGCGCAGCGTTTTTAAACATAAAGCCGCGGTGTGGAGGGCTAAGGGAACACCTGAACAATTCCGCTCTCCCAATAGCCGCTGGGCTAGTAATGCACCACTTCAAGTTATCGAATAAATCATTGCTTTCTTTGATGATGGCCAATAAAGCTCTCAATTTAAATGTGCAATCAGCACACAGGTAAGTAATCATAAAAGTCTGACACGGCTAAGTCCAATATTTTGGGCGAGAGAATTAATTTAATTACATTAAACACAGTAGACGAGCTATGAACTTGCCCTATGGAGATATGCTATCGCTATAGTTTTATAGTTATTCAGTTGAAACTTCTCACATCTTTATGATTATAGCGGATCGCCCTTCTACGTAAATTTAAACATCCTAGCTTTATTTATTCACCTACTTAATCTATCTTGCTTCCCTAATTTCTAAGACAGAAACCAGAAAAATCATGAATTTCAACTAAAATATTGATTTGTGAGATCCAGAATACTGTTTCTACTAAATTATTATGAAATAGGAATCTAAATATAAATTTTTAAGTTTCTAGCTCTTTTCTGTTGCGCCAATGATTTTTACAGAAAAATGTCCAAATTTAGAAAATGGTTAAAGTTATTGAACTGACATTCAACACATACTGCGTGAGTAGGCTGCTTCCCTACATTACCCTCTACTTAACTTTTTTTGAATGTAAATGGAAAAAAAAATTAATTACAAAAAGGGAAGCAGGAGTACAGCTTAACTCCATATGAAAATTAAAATTGAAATGTAAACATATAGAAATATTGAAAGAAAACTGATTTCCTACTTCAATTATTTAAATTGCTGGGATGTACACTGCTTAATAAACAACATTATTACTTAAAATTTAAGTAAAATCAATTAAACACTTTGGCATACATATTGCCTTAGACGAACACATGAAATATGTAAAATTATGAAAGTCTTAAATCCAATAAATACATTTTTACGTACACAAATTCAATGAAAATAATACAGATGTTTATATCTTAGCAGTCTTTTCTAAACCTGAAAGAAAATTTCACAAATCATGACAATTTCATTTTTTCACACGTGGTTGTATCCGCTTTGGCTGTCGATCTACACTTCCATTCATAAGGGTAGAGGAGGGGAAGTTGCTGTGGTGTGCGTCCTTCACGTTCACTCTATATTACATGGGGAAAGAGTAGGGGTCACTGTGAGTTGTGTCCAAGTCACTCGACACTTTCACGCCGCTACCAGGCTGCCATTATCTGGTTTATCCTGTAGAACAAACAAAAAGGGTGCCTCAGACTCTGTTCACTTAATATCTAAGGATGGGTCACAATGAAATGGGGATATATATACATTTTATCTTTGAATATGTTACTGGAACAAAGTTAGCAGAACTTTTTCAGTTTTACTCTTGCCGTTACTTGTTATAAAATCGGTAAACAAATGGCTCAAAACGCCGTTAGTCACGTGCTAGAGAAAATTTATGCTCAAGGCATACAATCATAAATCCTATTTAATTTCAATTTATTATTTCTGGGCTGAAACACTGAACCAATGCTCGGTACATTCCTGAGAAATCTGTCTTTTATTTACTTAACTGACTCATCTTCGATTACCTTATTCTTAGAGATAGTATGAGTATATTTGATTAGTAGTTGTCTTCTCAGCTTCTTTGTACATGTGAGTCACTTGTGGTAATAGTACAGCTCTGAGTGTTCAAAACACACTACGTTTAGCTGACTACTAAATCCACTTATTGGTCCTCTGCTGCTGTATCAGTTCCACATCAGCAATTATGTACTTACTTCATCGAAGTGTATTTAACTGAGCTGTAAATAACGTTCCACGTGTGCCATTATGTTACTCAATTATGTTGCTAGTGTATGAACTTAAATAATACTCACTCCATTAAAATTTAAAGCATAGGATAGCGCATTTAGTTCATATCCATAGTTAATTGCAGCTGATCAGTTTGCTCACGTGGCAATCCATTTCCACTCGATGGGACGCTGAAACCTCAAGTAGTCCCTCTCGACCTACCACTAAAGTGCATTAAGTAAATATGGACGAGCGTAATGCTAAATTCCTTAAACCCATAGGACACCATGAGCTGCTCTGTCTCTCATCTAACATAAGGGTACCTATGGTTGCATTCACGCCTCCAACTCAAAACCTCAATACGTGTAGGGGTGTTCTGTCACACACTACACCAAATAACGGCCAGCTCCAACCTTATAAATGTTTCAAGGACGTGTCCTCCACGTCTCAACCACAAACACTATTCAATTCTATTACACTGCCATTCCTTGCTACATAAGGTGAGTTCATTATTACAACTTATTTGCATATTTTTCATAACACTAAGCAATCTGTTTTACTATTAATTAGTTACCTCTACAGCATAAAATAAGTTTCACTGCCACTTCAGATCTTGCTTGTACACGAACTTGTGCATCTTTTTTTTTTAATATTACTGTTGGTGGACCATTTTCAATAAAACAACAACTTTTTACTTATAATATTACCAGCGTTCTATACATACTTGTTACTCAAATACCTTTGTATCTTAATTACTTCATACTTCTCTGTTTATGTCACTGCTAGTTTTGTCACATTGGGTATTTTCTTCACGAATCGGTGGATAGAATGGTTACAGAACTCATGGCTTGATAGCCATGACGGAAAATTTTTCTGTTGCAAAGAAGGAGTCGAAACTTTGGTGGATAGGAAAGATAAAGAGCAATTGAGATCTGAAATGGGAAATAAGACCTCAAACAGCTGGGACTGCATAGCTGCCACACTGTGTAGAGGTCACAGAACAACTTCCTCCCTACAGAATTCATTAGCTTATTATTGGCTTGATAACCATAACGGAAAATTTAATGTGTTGGAAAGAAGAGGTCGAAATGTTAGGTGGATTGATAAGATACTGAGATCAGAAATGTGAGAGAAGATCTCACACAGCTGGGACTGCATAGCTGCCACACTGTGTAGAAATTACAGAACAACCTCCTCCCTATAGAATTCATTAGTTTAACGCTGGCTTGATAGTCATACCGGAAGATTTTAGTATTTGAGAGTAAGTGCCGAAATTTTGGTGGATAGGAAAGATGAAGAATGAGTGAGACCTGAAAAGGAAATAAGATCTCACGCAGATGGGACTGCACACCTGCCACACTGTGTATAGGCTACAGAACAACCTCCTACCTACAGAACTCATTCACCAACTATGAACTTCTTTAGGTCGATCACGTTCCTGAGACCTAATATCTTTTTACTCTTAGGGTACTCTATCCTATATGCATTATCATGTGGTTTTCCTATGATCCTGAAAGGTCCTTGGTATACGAAAATGAATTTCTTTGTTTCTGCATTTATATTCTTTGATTTTTCCTTGGTTTTGACAAGGTCTAACTGACCTATTTCAAAACTGGTGGGTACAGCTTTTGCGTCATGACGCTTCTTCCTTTCCAATGCTCTTTTTCTTATATTTGCCCTAGCCTTTAACTTCTTCTCGTCTGTGGATATTTGCGTTAGAATAGAGAATTGTATCATATCTGCAATCACATTGTGCGGTTCTTGGCCAAACATCAATTCGCAAGGCACAAAACCAGTTGCATCATGCCTTAAGTTGTTAATTACGTTCTCAAAATACTCTCTGTGCTCTGCTCAACTTGAGTGTTTCCGAGCACTATAAGTCCTGCAAAGCCTATTCAGTTCTCTCATAATACGTTCACTCATATTTCCTTGGGGGACATACGCAGATATTTTCAGATGTTTCACTCCGGCCTTATCCAGACATTCTTTAAATCCATCAGAAGTAAATTGAGGCCCATTGTCTGACAGCAAGTTCTTCGGAACGCCAAAGTTCACGAAGAAATCTTTTTACAACTTTTCTACCAACGGTTTTGCATTTGCTCTTTTAATTGGGTATAATGGGAACACCCACCTCTCGAAGCAGGAAGAGGGCCAAACAAATCACAAGCCAGTAATTCTAGGGTTTCAGTTGGCTCTACTGAATGCATATCCCCTTGTGTTGTTGTGTTAGCAGCACGGACTTTCTGGCACACTACACAAGATGCTAAACCCTTGGCAACACGGCGGTACATGTTATCAAACACTCAAAAACAACCTCTCTTAATTTTGCAATGCACTTTTTTGAACCATAGTGCCCATACCTAAGGGTATACGTAGTCGATTATTAAGTCTACATGTTGTGAGGGAAAGTACAGCTTCCACTCAGAAACACCTACCTTTTACCTCCTAAACAGAATACCTTTATGCAGACAGTGGTATTGCGAAACCTTATGATAGATAGCATCTCCTAAATAGCTTTTTACTAATTTCAGCTGGTCATCTGCATTCTGCTCACGTCTCAAGTTCTTAATCATCCTCTTTAATGCACTTTCTTCCTTTACTTCGTGCAACGCAAACATTCGTACTTCACTTAAGTCTGTTGCTGTAATTGCCGCGTCATCACAGAGCTCCGCACTTCTAGACAACCCATCAGCTATCAAATTATCTTTCCTTTGAATATATCTAACCTCAAGGTCAAACTGCTGGAGATACAATGACCATCTTACCAAACGAGTATTCCTCAACTTACAGGTCTTTAAAAAGGTCAACGCCTTATGGTCACTGTAAACAATTATCTTGTGACCTAATAGATACTGCTCAAATTTCTGTACCCCAAATACAATTGCCAATGCTTCCAGTTCTGAGATTCCATAATATCTCTCTGCTGCCTGTAAAGATCGACTTGCGAAAGCTATAGTGTTGTGCACTTCTTGTTCGTTCTCTATTTCTACTTGGAATACCTCCACAGCTATACCATAGCCACTAGCCTCAACAGACATACAGAATGGATTTTCAAAATGAGGATGATGTAAAGTAGGAATATTAATTAAAGATTGTTTAAACACCTCGAACGTCTGTTGACATTCTGCTGTCCAAGCCCAAGGGGTATTCTTTTTCAGCAGGTGGTGAAGGCAGGGCGCATTAAAAGCCTTATCACTAACAAAACGCCTATAGAAGCCGAAAAGACCGAACATCGATCTCAACTGCTTCTTGTTTCTAAGACACTCAAATTTTTCAATGACTGCTAGCTTGCCTGGGTCAGGCAGAATACCTTTTCCTTTTATCATGTATCCCAAGAAACCTATTTCCTCTTTAACGCACTCTGTCTTTTCAATCTTTAGTGTCTAGCCACCTCTCTCAATAGCCTTCTTACACTTCCTCTAATAAAACCATGTGTTCTTCCCAGGTAGGAGTTGCTATTAACAGATCATCTACTTAGACTGTGATATTATTAATTAAGGCTGGTCCTAAAACATGGCACATCACACGTACGAAGGCACAAGCAGAGATATTAAGTCCGAAAGTTACCACAGGGTATTGGTAACAAACTCCTTCGTACAAGAAAGCTGTGTACTTCCTTGAACTTTCCGCCAGTGGCAAATTTCAATATCCACACGTGATGTCCATAGAGGTTAAGAATTTTACTCCTCGGAAATTTTGCAATAACTTGTCCATGTTCTGCGGTCTATCACTTTCCCTAACCACTATTTCATGCAACCAACGAGCGTCCAAGACCAATCTGACACTCCCGTCTGTTTTTGGTACAACAGCAAGAGGATTATTGTACTCACTGACGGATTTTTCAATCACACCCCACTCTAGCATTCTCTGTACCTCCTTTCGAACCGCGTCCTTCCTAGCTACATGTATTTGGTATGGCTTCCTGAAAAACACTTGGCCAGGTTACACTTTTAATTGACATTCATAACCTTTGAAAACGCCAGGTCGATTTGAAAATACCTTATGATGCCTTTTTAAAACCTGTCTCAGTTCTTCCTTCTGATTAGCTGAAATTTTATCGATTGCCTGCAATTTAGCTTCTATCTTGTCCAAAATAATTTCTTCTTCTTCTTCTTCTTCTTCTTCTTCTTCTGTGTGTAGCTTATTTTTACTAAGATTAACACCTTCGTCCCAATATCTCATACTTTTCAGAATTCGTATAGGCAGCTCCCTAGTTTCATCATTAGTTACTACATGTTTATCAATAAAAGGTATCGTAATTACTCCGGTTATCGGCAAGACATATTTTAACTGGCTTCTTTCAAAGTCAACAACACTCTGATATTTCGTCAAGAAATCTATGCCAATTAGAGCCTCAATACTGTGATTATTTACAATTAAGCCTGGATGATCAATTAAATTACCATTAATGTTAAAGGGCAGCAAAGCTTCTTGCTTTACCGTTATTGTCACCATGCCAGTAACACCAAGTATTCTTAGTCCTGATACCCTCATTTCCGTAAGCTTATCTTTACCAGGTAATGCATCAAAGAAGGACTGAGATATTGCACTCACGTCACTTCCACTGTCTAAGAGACAACGTACATAGATACCCAACATATTCACTATTATTATAGGGTGGCTTATTCTAGTTTGTACAGGTGATTACTCAAATTCATCCAATAGTTCCTTTTCGATTTGTCTCTAACTAAAGTGATCGACATCTGTCTTCATTACATTTAGGTCAAAGTGTGTAGGGGTTTCCCGAATTACATTTTCCAGTCGGTCTATTAATTTCAAATCGAAACACCGCACGACTTCATTACATTTAGTTTGCTGAACATGGCCCAAATTACTGTAGTCTGAGCGATTCTGCGCCTCCAGACCGGGCATAACACTAGTTACAGCTAAACCACTTTCACTATTATCTTCGGGTTCCTTCTCAAGTGACAACGGATCCCAGCTACTGGGTTCATCGACCCCCAACAGGCTACCCTCTACATTCTCACTTACCTCTTGTCCTAAATCTATTAGTACAATATCAACATCCTGCACAGGCACTTTCGATAAGAGCACAGCATCCTCATCGTAAATAAAAGCATGAATTTCTTCTGCTTCTTCACCTGACAATTCAGTATTTTGTAGCTCTCCCCTACCGTTACACTGCTCCGCCTACTCTTTCTCTTCCCAATTAGAAAGCGTCTCTAAAATGGTATCTATTAAATACTGTGAGGATCTAATAATTCTGCTGTATCCTTAGATGCTACCGACCCCTCATCCACATGTTCAGTCTGATTATTCTGATCTGTCTCACCAATTACTGTAACTACTGTCTTAGGAAAAATAACCGCCTGGTGTGCGCCAGTGTCCTCGTAGACGGGAACTAGTTTCCCTGCCTCGACCTACTACTGTTTCCTTTATTTCCATTATAGTTAACTGGCACAGCATTGCGTTCCGCAATGTTGTTTACCTGCATAATTTTGTTCAGAACAAAATTACTATCATGTGGATGCCATAGTTGGTTCTGATAATTATTTTTCCAATTCCTACCTCTCTTAGGATGGCGAACACCTACTGTTCTGATGTTTACATTGCATTCTGCTCGTTCTTAAAATTACTACTAGTGTTATTAGCATTTCTCTTACTACGTGCTTGCTCCTCATTGGCAGTCACACGCACTACACGTTCCAAATATTCAATGAAACGATCCAGATTGTCTCTAGGGGCAGATATAATTCTAGTTTGACAATACCATGGCAGTTAGGCTTCAAGACCTGGTATTATCGTTTCAGGTTTTAGCTTTTTGGCCAAATGTGACAAACGTGACATCCATGACCTAGCAAACTCTTTAACAGTTTCCTTGCCTGCATTGAAGCGTTTTCCACTCCACAATTCTGTCAACACTTCAATTTGCTTATTGCTAGACCAATACTCATTAATGAAAGCTGTTTTAATTTCCGCTAATGTTTCACACTTCAACATAACATCAGCTGACCAACGCATGGCTTCAGCTGCTAAATGGCTTCTAATAAATGAGATTTTCTCTCGTTCAGACCCAGTTGGTGGAATCACATCTTCAAATTCGTTCCAGAAATCTAGCGGGTGGATATTTTTATCTGGATCGAACCGCAAAAACTGCCGACACCCGATAAAAGCGGCGCATGCAGCTAAAATTTGTTGTATACTACTATTACCAGAATTTACTGAAGCTACTTTACTCTCAATGTTAGCAATATTAGTACTAATATTTTCTACACTCATTTCAACATTATCTACTCTTTGAACAATATGACTAGTATCAGTTTTGATTTGGTCTACTTCTGCTTGACGTATGTTTACTTTTATATTGACATCTTTAAACCTATGTGAGCACTGTTAAGATTCCGCCTCGATCTTCTCTGTTAACTTGTACTCCAATTTGCATCTTCCATTTGGAAGCCTTTTCGAACCTCAGAAACTTAGGATTTTACTGTTTTACACATTTCAGAAAACTGTTGAGCAACTTTTTTCTTAATATCCTCATGGTTGTAATCAATTTTTTAATTCAAACTGTCCAGATCCTCTTTAAAATTATTGCAACCAGCCCTGAAGGTATTGTCCATTGCCTCCTATCGTTCATTAAAATTAATTTGGCTGGTCACAATCCTGATATTTACCTCAATTATATAACATTTTAACTCAGCTGTCGTTCTAGCATTACTGGCTGACATTTTTGCATTACTGCTTTTGACCTCAGTTATTTCAGACTTTAATTCACCATTAGTGGTAGCTATTGCTTGTAATATAACTTTTAACTCAATAGCCCCAGCATCTTTGGGTTACTCACTAACTGTTTTTTTATCACACTCAGGTGACGAAAAACTAGCTCCAACACCAGGATCATCAAAACTAAATGAAACTTTGACTGATCAGTCATATCTAACTTCTCATTTGTAAACTCTATCATCTCTGATGGCTGTTTCATTTTCAATTCATCAGAGAAACTATCATCCAATAACGTTACAATTTCTGATTTCTACTTTACTATAGGGGTCTCTATTATTGAATCATTGCCCCTTTTTCACACTACTGTCAGGAGACAATACTTCGTCTTTTAGTGCAGGTTAGTAAAATTAACAGCTTTTCACTTAACTTATTTCCTTCTGCATGACGTATGGCGTTGCTGGTGCGGCGTACCAGGATTACTGATGCGATGCGGCGCGTCGAACTGTAGACGGCACTTCGACGGCTGCTGTGTGGCCGGCTCCGGTTGCTTCGGCAGACGACTCTGGTGAGGTGAAACTGACTTCTCGCGATGCCGTCAGCGCCGCTAGACTCAGTGCCAGCTCCGTCAATCCAGATGCGTTGTAATTATGTGCAACAAAATGCTTCAAATTACCCTGAACACCATGAGACTTAACATCTGAGGTCATCAGTCCCCTAGAACTTAGAGCTACATAAAACTAACTAACCTAAGGATATCACACACATCGATGCCCGCGGCAGGATTCGAACCTGCGACTGTAGCCGTCGCGCGGTTCCAGACTGAAGTGCCTAGAACCGCTAGGCCACCAGCGGCCGGCATGCGTTGTTAATCCAATTGCGTCGTCCACATACACACGTAACACTATCACTGTTTTATTACTCAGTTGCATGTCGCATTTCACTTCCGAATCTGAATATTTAAAAATCACTTACACTTTTACTCAGTTTCTTTCCCGGCCGATCCACTATATGTGGGGTGGTGGGTGGAAATTATTGTTATTTAAATGTGTTCCTATTATGAATGCTGTTTTTTTGCCATTCTCAACACTGGCTCTCTAACTACAATATTGGCAACCAGAAAGTGATTAGAAAAATGTGAAGCCTGTAATTAAAATTCATAGTGCCCACTTCGTCTGAGAAATATATTTACAGCTACAGTTTATAGCTCTGAGGACTTAGGAGATTGTCATGGATTCATAATGAAAAACCATTCTCTCTAAAATGTTCACTATATTCTGAAAGTCATACACCAAAAAGAATCCACACAATCCAACTAGCAGAGCAGTTCAGAGTCTAATGCGCTGATGCCACTATAACTGTTCAAATTAAATGTTTAAGTGAATGCTCGACATAATTTGATGATAAAGTTCATCAAACGCCACGCTAATAAAGGTACAATGTCTCTTCTGTGGCGGCACGTGGAAATACGACATACGCAAACTAAAGATAGATCATTAACGTTATCCCAAAACTAACACTTCACTCGAAAACGATTGCATGGTTACACGTATCGTGAGTAACTTATCACTGCATCCGAGGCTGGTTATATCAACGATACTTTCGGCACAGGTGGTGCGCTAATCAGCATCTGGAGAGAACTGGGGCCTTTTTCTTTTCGCACAGCATTCTTACATATAAAGCCGCGGTGCGGACGGCTAAGGGAACGCCTGATCAAATCCACTCTCCCGACTAGCCGCTGGGCTAGTAATGCACCACTTTAAGTTATCGAATATATTATTGCTTCCTTTGCTGGTGTCCGATGAAGCTCTCAATTTAAATGTGCACACAGGTACATAATCATAATAAAAGTCTGACATGGCTAAGTCAAATATTTTGGGCGAGAGAATTAATTTAATTACAGTACGCGCAGTAGACGAGCTCTGAATATGCCCTTTGGAGATACGCTATCGCTTTAGTTTTATAGTTATTCATTTGAAACTTCTCAGATCTTTACGATTATAGCGGCTCTCCCTTCTACTTAAATTTAAACATCCTAGCTTTATTTATTCGCCTACTTAATCTATCTTGCTTCCTTAATTTGTAAGACAGAAACCAGAAAGTCATGAATTTCAACTAAAATTTTGATTTGTGAGATCCAGAATACTGCTTCTACTAAATTATTATGAAAAAGAAATCTAAATACAAATTTTTAAGTTTCTTGCTCTTTTTTGTTGCGCCAATGATTTTTACAGAAAAATGTCCAAATTTCGAAAATGGTTAAAGTTATTGAACTGATATTCAACGCATATTGATTTTGTATTACTCCTGACACGCTAGAAACGTTTCAGGTTATTTACATGATTTTTAAAGTATTGCGCAACATTTATGACGTCAGAGCTAGTTACAGCGGACTGGCTGTCACACAATGGAAAAACTGATGTGAATTTTATACGGCGTGAGTAGGCTGCTTCCCTACAGTATACCTTTGATGACTGCACAACAAAGGCTTTTTACGCTTCACCTGGGCCTGTCAATGTCGACATTGGACTGTTGTTGATTCGAAACATGTTTCCTGGCCAGAGGAGTCTCTATTGAAATTGTATCCAGCGGATGGACAAGTACGGAAGACAACCTCATAAATCAGTGGACCCTGCATGTGCCGTTGGAGTGCAATGAACACTTGATTGGTCTAGATACGACTCTGAAAAGTGAAACTTACGTAACGCATCCTCTCTGAGTGCTTACATCCATTAATGTCCATTGTGCATTCTGACAGACTTGAGCAATTCCAGGAGGACATTCCGACACTCCACAGGTCCAGAATTACTGCAGAGTGGCTCCAGGAGCACTCTTCTAAGTTTAAAGACTTCCGCTGGCTACCTCACACCCCAGACATGAAAATTATTGAGCATTTCTGGGATGCCTTGCAACGTGGTATTCAGAAGAGGTATCCACCTTTTCATACTCTTCAGGACTCATAGTGTCAGTTCCCTTCAGCACTACTTCAGACATTAGTCGAGTTCTGGCCACGTAGTGCTGAGGCATTTCTGCGTGCTCGCGACGGCCCTACACGATATTAGGCAGGTGTACCAGTTTCTTTCGCTCTACGGTTTACATTGACACCATGAATGAGTAAGCAGCCCTGTAAATACTTTCTCTACACCTTGTACATCCTACAACTGCCGAGCTTGCAACACAATAGTACTATTAAAATTTGGCTTCATATGCAACATTTTTTCTTTTAGTTTCATTGCTCTACATATCTGAGCGCGTAACCTGAAACTCAGAAGATTATGAAGAGTTATTAGTTATTCTTTAAAATAGACAAAATATTTTTCTAAACCTATCGAAATATTTGCAGTTAATTACAGATTTATAAGAAAATACGTGACAAGCAGTTTGGGTAGGAACTGATCAATTGCAATGTGTTGTTGTTGTGGTCTTTAGTCCTGAGACGGGTTTGATGCAGCTCTCCATGCTACTCTATCCTGTGCAATCTTCTTCATTTCCCAGTACCTACTGCAACCTACATCCTTCTGAATCTGCTTGGTGTATTCATCTCTTGGTCTCCCTCTACGATTTTTACCCTCCACGCTGCCCTCCAATACTAAATGAGTGATCCCTTGATGCCTCAGAACATGTCCTACCAATCGTTCCCTTCTTCTAGTGACGTTGTACCACAAACTCCTCTTCTCCCCATTTCTATTCAATACCTCCTCACTAGTTATGTGATCTACCCATCAAATAATCAGCATTCTTCTGTAGCACCACGTTTGGAAATATTCAAGTCTCTTCTTGTCCAAACTATCTGCCGTCCATGTTTCACTTCCATACATGGCTACACTCCATACACTCACAGAAACGACTTCCTGACACTTGAATCTATACTCGATGTTAACAAAATTCTATTCTTCAGAAACGCTTTCCTTGCCATTGCCGGTCTCCATTTTATATCCTCTCTACTTCGACCATCATCAGTTATTTTGCTCCCCAAATAGCAAATCTCCTTTACTACTTATGTGTCTCATTTCCTAATCAAAGTACCTCAGCATCGCCCGGTTTAATTCGACTACATTCCATTATCCTCGTTTTCCTTGTGTTGCTGTTCATCTTATATCCTCCTTTAAAGACACTATCCATTCCGTTTAACTGCTCTTCCAAGCCCTTTGCTGTCTCTGACAGAATTACAATGTCATCGGCGAACCTCAAAGTTTTTTTTTCTTCTTCACTGCTTTCCCAATATGCAGATTGAATAACATCGGGGAGAGGCTAAAGCCCTGTCTCACTCCCTTCCCAACCACTGCTTCCCTTTCATGTCCCTCGACTCTTAAAACTGCCATTTCGTTTCTATACAAATTGTAAATAACCTTTCGCTCCTTGTATTTTACCCCTGCCACCTTCAGACTTTTAAAGGGAGAATTTCAGTCAGCATTGTCAAAAGCTTTCTTTAAGTCTACAAATGCTAGAAACATAGGTTTTCCTTTGCTTAATCTAGCTTCTCAGATAAGTCGTAGGGTCAGTATTGCCTCACGTGTTCCAATATTTCTACGGAATCCAAACTGATCTTCGTCGATGGCTTCTACCAGTTTTTCCATTCGTCTGTAAAGAATTTGTGTTACTATATTGCAGCAATGACTAATTAAACTAATAGTTCGGTAATTTTCACATCTGTCAACACGTGCTTTCTTGGGGATTGGAATAATTATATTCTTCTAGAAGTCTGAGGGTATTTCTCCTGTCTCATTCATCTTGCTCACCAGATGGTCGAGTTTTGTCAGACTGCCTCTCCCAAAGCTGTCAGTAGTTTTAGTGAAATGTTATCTACTCCCGGGGCATTGTTTCGACTCAGGTCTTTCAGTGCTCTGTCAAACTCTTCACATAGTATCATATCTCCCATTTCATCTTCATCTACATCCTCTTCCATTACCATAATATTGTTCTCAAGTACATCGCCTTGGTATAGACTATATACTCCTTCCACCTTTCTGCTTTCCCTTCTTTGCTTCTATCTGAGTTTTTGATATTCATATAAGTAGATCTCTTTTCTCCAAAGGTCTCTTTAATTTTCCTGTAGGCAGTATCTATCTTACCCCTAGTGAGATGAGCACTTCCTGTCGATTTCATTTTTGAGACGTTTCTATTCCCCTTTGCCTGCTTCATTTACTGATTTTTTATATTTTCTCCTTTCATCAATTAAATTCAATGTTTCTTCTGTTACCCAAGGATTTCTACTAGCCCTCGTTTTTTTACCTACTTTATCCTCTGCTGCCTTCACTATTTCATCCCTCAAAGATACCCATTCTTCTTCTACTGTATTTCTTACCACATTCCTGCCAATTGTTCCCTTATGCTAACCCTGAAACTTTGTACAACCTCTGGTTTAGTCAGTTTATCCAGGTTCCATCACCATTAATTCCCATATTTTTGCAGTTTCTTCAGTTTTAATCTACATTTCATAACCAATAGATTGTGGACAGAGTCCACATCTACCCCTGGAAATGTCTTAGAATTTTAAACCTGATTACTAAATCTCTGTCTTACCATTATATAGTCCATCTGAAACCTGTCAGTATCTCCAGGCTTCGTCCATGTATACAACAATTGCAATGTGTGATCAATTATTTTTCAATGTTTCCGAGTTAGAGTAAACAAACTACTTCTGAACAAATATCAGGATAACTGTTCAGCTTTCTTTATCTCCGTTGTAGTCTTGTATTGAGAATTCTATCTGGTCTGATATAATTTGTCATGTAATCATCAGAGGAAATTCATTTTTTCCGAAATAATGCTCTACGATTCTATAAAACTTTTGCGCACGTTCCTGTACTTGGAGTTAATGGCATTCACACATCCATCCGTACACATTTTGAAGAAGACAATAAAAGTGTATACTCTGAAACCTTGGACAGTACAAAACCCACATAATTTCAAAATTTAGCTGAAAAGCAACTCAATTTTTTTGTATATATTTACAATTTTCCGGGTTCTTAGAAGTTGCCCACAAACCTTTAGACAGAGGATCCCGCAGCATATATGGGTGTTACAGAATATATAATTGTAACCTTGTGTTCGTCTAAATTCTCATTGCACTTATTCTCCGTATATGAAAATATAGAAAAAATTAAGGGTGCATTGTAGGCACACACAGAGAAAAGTTAGAAATT
The DNA here is from genome assembly GCF_023897955.1 of Schistocerca gregaria. Classification (NCBI taxonomy): domain Eukaryota; kingdom Metazoa; phylum Arthropoda; class Insecta; order Orthoptera; family Acrididae; genus Schistocerca; species Schistocerca gregaria. The sequence goes on from NC_064926.1 coordinate 278,991,303, forward strand.
AGGGGAAAACCTCATTATTACGAGGAAAACTTTTGGAGGTTGGTAAGAAAACTCACAAGTTTTTGTATGAAATTCTAATAGATTAAATATAACTGAATATCGTTTGGTCAACGTACAGTCACTATACCTACAGTCAGTACTTTGACCAGAACCAGAAGATATGTATTAGAAGGAAACGTCTGGCCACAAATTTAACTTATTCCTTTTCGTGGAGCTAAAAACAGTATTAATACAAAAGTACTCAGCTGTTCCGAAATTATGGGGAGGTATAATCTTTTGGTTATTCCTTGCACTCCATGACGCAGAAATGAACCGATAAAGAAATATAGCACCATCGTGTGACAGTATCCTGTAGTTGCACATCGTGATATTGCGATGTTTTATAGCCAGGGAACGTTCTCTCCAGAAGTATATTACTACTGTTTTCGTATTACGTAATGTGATGATGGTGGTGATAATGGCAAAAGAAAAAAGTGGGCAGCTATCTGAGTTTCTGAGTCAATGTGACTTGTTGATAGCGGTAGCTACGACATGTTGAGAATAGATAATTTGAATCCCTTTCTCATGGTGATTCCCTCTACTATAGAGAAGACACAGGAAACTACCGCGATAGAAGAACATAATTATGACGGGCGATGGGTGTCTACTACCTCAAATCCATCCATAAACCTGTATGTTCTGAGAGGCGCTGGTTGCACATTACAATACTTGCGGCTTCAGTTCTGTAGTGGCTTTCCCTCTGTGAGGCATATGCTGTCGCTTTAAGGGTATAGTCAGATCCATTGAACCTGTTGATATTTACCCGACCGCTGATCGCCACGTCCTTAGCAATGGGGCACGTATACTCATAACACTTTACGTCTTATTGCACTGATATCCTAATAAAATTCTCTGAATTTCTAAACAGCTGTAGCTCATCCATTTCGACACTGTGTTCATAACATAAACGGCGCTGTGACTATGTTCCTCGGTTACTGAGAGTTGAAATTACATTTAGCGAGTCAGGTATGATTTTCACCTTAAATCTATAAGCCGGAATGACGCACAAATCCAGAACGTAGCATCACGCGAGTAATGTTTTCACGGACTGAGATATTTGGGCACCATACGTTCTCCGAATATTAAATGCTGGAAAATTAACAGAATCCGACTTAGTATGATGCCTTGTTCACGGACAAACTACACTAGAAAAATAAGACCATGGACCAGTTGATGCTATGGACAAACCTATCTGCGAATATAGAAATAACAGAATGGTCTAATATACACACAATGACAAAATCTTGCAAAGAACACCGTGAGTATGAAAGATAAATACTCGAGGTCACTTTATATTCTCTACAGGATAAGGGTGTTATGATCTGTCATATTACGAAATTATGCAGCTAACTGGAAGAAAGGCTACTTCGAAAATTTTGAGATGCATGACCTATCCTTCCACTTCTGCGAATTATTGTAGGAACAACTTTTTGTTGAAAGATAGATTGGCATGATAGATTTTCTTTTGAGTCATCAGTTTTCTGACTGGTTTTATGTACCCCGCTACGAATTCATCTCCTGTACCTACCTCTTTATCTCAGAGCAGCACTTCCAATCTACGTCCTCCGTTATTTGCTGAATGTATTTTCATCTCTCTCTTCCTCTACAGTTCTTCCCTCTACAGAGAATTCTAGTACTATGGAAGCCAATACCTGATGTCTTAAGAGACTCGTATCACCCTGCCCCTTCTCCTTGTCAGTGTTTTCCACACATTCCTTTCCTGTCCAATACTCCGCAGAACCTCCTCGCTTCTTACCTCTCACTCCGCCTAACTCAACATTCGTTTGTAGCACCCCATTTCAAATGCTTCGATTCTATTTTGTTTTGGTTTTCTCACTGGCCATGTTTCATTACCTTACACTGCTATGCTCCGAAAGTATGTTCTCTTATATTATTCCTGAAGTTAAGGCCTATGTCTGATACTAGTACACTTCTCTTGGATACGAATGGCCTTTTTCCAGTGCTAGTCTGCTTTTGATGTCCCCCTTGCTCCGTCCATCTAAGGTTACTTTGCTGTCTAGGTAGCAAAATTCATTAACTTCATCTATTTCGTGACGAGCAATGGTGATGTTAAGTATCTCGCTATTCTCATTTCTGATAATTCTCATTACTTTCGTCTCTCTTCGATTTACTCTCAGTCCATATTATATACTCATTAGATTGTTCATCCCATTCAACAGATCATGTAATTCCTCTTCACTTTTACTGAGGATACCCAAGTCATCCACTCCTGAATCTTTCATTTATTTCCACCAGTGCTTCTTCGATGAAACAGATTGAACAGTAGGAGCGAAGGACTACATCCCTGTTCGGCACCCTTTTTAATCCGAGCACTTCGTTCTTGGTCTAGCACTCTTCTTATTTCGTCTTGACTCCTCTATCTATGGTATATTACCCGTCTTTTCTTATAGCTTACTAATATTTTTCTCAGAATTTGTAACACCTTGCAACATTTTACATTGTCGAACGCTTTTTTCAGGTCGGCAAATCCTATGAACATGTCTTTATTTTTCTTTAGTCTTGCTTCCGTTATCAACCGCAATGTCAGACTTGGGTCACTGGTGCCTTTACCTTTCTTGAAGCCAAACTGATCGTCATGTAATAGATCCTCAGTTTCATTTTCCACCCTTCAGTACATTATTCTTGTCAGAAACTTGGTTACATGAGCTGTTAAGTAGATTTTGCTATATCTCTCACACCTTTTAGCTCTCGCAGTGTCCGGAATTGTGTGGATGACATTTTTTTTCGAATGTCAGATGGTATGTCGCTAGATTCATAGATTTCACATACCAACGTGAATAGTCATTTTAATTGCCACTCCCCTTAATTATTTTAGAAATTCTGACGGAATGTAATCTATCCCTTCTGCCTTATTTGCTCTTTAGTCTTTCAAAGCTCTTTCGAATTCAGGTTCTAATACTGGATCTCCTATCTCCTCTAATTCGACTCTTGCTTTTTCTTCTATCTCATGATTTCTTCTATCGCATCAGACAAATCCTCCACGTCATAGGGGCCTTCAATGTACTCTTTCTACCCATCCGCTCTCTCCTCTGCATTTAAAATTGGAATTCCCGTTGCACCCTTAATGTTGCAACCCTTACTTTTAAGCTATAAAAAATAATGAATACAGAGTTATATTAAATATATTAATCTCTCAAGGGTAATGTAAAGTCCTATCAACAGAAGAAATCCAGAAATGAAACTGCAGTTTTATACATTGAAAACCAAATCCTACTTAAACAACCTAAAGAGTACACACGTCTGATTCAAAGACAGTCCTAATGGATACCTTATTCGACGTGTTCAGTTGACCTGCTGACACTACTAAGTTTGCATTCATATTCTGAAGTACGGATCTGTCTCGAAAGATACGCAGCAACTTCAGTGTGTCATAGGACCAAGGCTAATTAAGACACCACTCATTCTTTGGTTCATATGAAGACAGACGGAGTAAGATCCGTTTGTTTGTTTCCCACGTTGTTGTGAGTGAAGCAAAATGACAGCGATGCAAGCGGTGGCTCAGACAGTGAAATGGTTCATTCCGACCAAATCGGTCACGCAAGTTCGAAGAAACTAACATTGACGGCCGAAAGAAACTAGTACACCTCGGTATACGGTACAGGCCCCCGAGTGAACGCAGAAGTGTCGCAAAAGGGCCGCAACACGACGTGGTATGCAGTTCACTAATGTCTGAAGCAGCGCTGGAGGGACTAGACTCCTTAAATGTTGCTGGGCTGTCCATAAATTCGTAAGAGTACGAGGAGGTGCAGAACTCCGCTGAACACCACGCTGCAGTGTCATATTCTACCTGTTTACACATCTCTGTGTTTGAACATTAAACCTGTAAACAAAATTTTTCACAAACACACACACAAATACACACACACAACACACACACACAAACACACACATACACAAACACACACACACACACACACACACACACACACACACACGCACAAACACACACACACACACACACATAAACACACACACACACACACACACACACACATGAACACACACAAACACACACACACACACACACACACACAAACACACACACACACACACACACACACACACACACACACACACAAACAGAAACACACAAACACACAAACCCGCGCGCGCGCGAGCAAGTAGATCACAGACACTACAAAGACACTTTCAGTAGTTTGCAGTAACATTCGCATTTGACGAGAATCGAAAACGTAACATCAGGTTGTGTGATCAATTACTAATGCTGTGAAATTCAAAAACCAAAATTACGGATTACAGTTACCAACAGAAGAACAGCTATAACAAATCAACAAGAACTCATTACGTAGGTCAACACCCACGAAATATCTGAGTAGAACTTGCTCCGAACACTGCGAGAGGGCTGTACAAGCAATGATCACACGCATGGCACAGCGGACACACCAGGAACCACGGTGTTGGCCGTCGAATGGCGCTAGCTGCGCAGCATTTGTGCACCGCCGCCGTCAGTGTCAGCCAGTTTGCCGTGGCATACGGAGCTCCATCGCAGTCTTTAACACTGGTAGCATGCCGCGACAGCGTGGACGTGAACCGTATGTGCAGTTGACGGACTTTGAGCGAGGGCGTATAGTGGGCATGCGGTAGGCCGGGTGGACGTACCGCCGAATTGCTCAACACGTGGGGCGTGAGGTCTCTACTGTACATCGATGTTGTCGCCAGTGGTCGGCGGAAGGTGCACGTGCCCGTCGACCTGGGACTGGACCGCAGCGACTCACGGATGCACGCCAAGACCGTAGGATCCTACGCAGTGCCGTAGGGGAACGCACCGCCAATTCCCAGCAAATTAGGGATACTGTTGCTCCTGGGGTATCGGCGAGGACCATTCGCAACCGTCTCCATGAAGCTGGGCTACGGTCCCGCACACTGTTAGGCCGTCTTCCGCTCACGCCCCAACATCGTGCAGCCCGCCTCCAGTGGTGTCGCAACAGGCGTGAATGGAGGGACGAATGGAGACGTGTCGTCTTCAGCGATGAGAGTCGCTTCTACCTTGGTGCCAATGATGGTCGTATGCGTGTTTGGCGCCGTGCAGGTGAGCGCCACAATCAGGACTGCCTACGACCGAGGGACACAGGGCCAACACCCGGCATCATGGTGTGGGGAGCGATCTCCTACACTGGCCGTACACCTCTGGTGATCGTCGAGGGGACACTGAATAGTGCACGGTACATCCAAACCGTCATCGAACCCATCGTTCTACCATTCCTAGACCGGCAAGGGAACTTGCTGTTCCAACAGGACAATGCACGTCCGCATGTATCCCGTGCAACCCAACGTACTCTAGAAGGTGTAAGTCAACTACCCTGGCCAGCAAGATCTCCGGATCTGTCCCCCATTGAGCATGTTTGGGACTAGATGAAGCGTCGTCTCACGCGGTCTGCACGTCCAGCACGAACGCTGGTCCAACTGAGGCGCCAGGTGGAAATGGCATGGCAAGCCGTTCCACAGGACTACATCCAGCATCTCTACGATCGTCTCCATGGGAGAATAGCAGCCTGCATTGCTGCGAAAGGTGGATATACACTGTACTAGTGCCGACATTGTGCATACTCTGTTGCCTGTTTCTATGTGCCTGTGGTTCTGTCAGTGTGATCATGTGATGTATCTGACCCCAGGAATGTGTCAATAAAGTTTCCCCTTCCTGGGACAATGAATTCACGGTGTTCTTATTTCAATTTCCAGGAGTGTATTACTACATGATAGAAAAAGTGTCAGACGTGTTTAAAACCAATATACACCCCCTAAATGGTAATTGAACAGTACAAACAAAAATACTTGCACACTACAGGCAACTGATGATGACTTGCAAGAAATGGAGGAGAAACAGTTGTGGCACAAAAATGGTGTTTTATTCAGTTGCATTTGGATGGTTTATAGAGTAACAGTTATGAATATACAGTAAAAATAAGTTCTTCGCTGAGACTCATGTATATGATTCTACTCTTACAGGACAGTTAATAAAATTTCAATCCTTAATACACACTTTTTACTTACGGAGAAACCGAGCAGAGCAGAGCGCTCTGGTGTTGTCAGAGACGGAGAGTGTGAATATATCGTGCCAAGGACGGAGCCGCCGAGGAAGATCAATCAGCAGGGAAATCCTCGCAGCGTTCCGAGGAACATCTGCGACAAGCGGCGCCGTTCGTCGTGACAAATGAGCGCCCCGGGCGAGGAGGCTGCGAGCGCGTGTGGGTGAAGAGGCAGCTGGGAGCTGGGCTTCACCCCGGGGCGGAGTGCGCCAGGCGGGCGTTTGAACCCGAGATGTATGGATGTGGCTCGGCTGGTATTCTTCAGAGCGGTCACATTTTCTGTTCTTGTCAGTCTGATTATTTGCTGCTCTCTGCAAGCAAAGTGTGAGAGATTTATGATGTAGGTCTAGGTTAGTAGCCCTAAACTATCTAAAATGTATATACTAGTACATTGAGACAAGTCTTTGATTAACGTCATTACCAAAGGGAAACAAAAGAAAAATTCGGAGAACGTATTAAAATCCATGGAGAAGAGATAAAAACTTTGAGGTTCGCCGATGACATTGTAATTCTGTCAGAGACAGCAAAGAACTTGTAATAGAAGTTGAACGGAATTGACAGTGTCTTGAAAGGAGGATATAAGATGAACATCAACACATGCACAACGTCGATAATGGAATGTAATCGGATTAAGTCGGGTGATGCTGAGGGAATTAGATTAGGAAATGAGACACTTAAAGTATTAAAGAAGTTTTGCTATTTGGGGAGCAAAATAACTGACGATGGTCGAAGTAGAGAGGATATAAAATGTAGACTGGCAACGGCAAGGAAAGCGTTTCTGAAGAAGAGAAATTTGTTAACATCAAGTATAGATTTAAGTGTCAGGAAGTCTTTTCTGAAATTATTAGTATGGAGTGTAGCCATGTATGCAAGTGAATCATGGACGATAAATAGTTTGGACAAGAAGCGAATAGAAGCTTTCGAAATGTGGTGTTACAGATGAATGCTGAAGATTAGATGGGTACATCACATAACTAATGAGAAAGTATTGAATAGGTTTGGGGAGAAGGGATGTTTGTGGCACAACTTGACGAGAAGAAGGGATCGGTTGGTAGGACATGTTCTGAGGCATCAAGAGATCACCAATTTAATATTGGAGGGCAGCGTGGAGGGTAAAAATCGTAGAGGGAGACCAAGAGATGAATACACTAAGCAGATTCAGAAGGTTGTAGGTTGCAGTAGGTACTGGGAGATGAGGAAGCTTGCACAGGGTAGAGTAGCATGGAGAACTGCATCAAACCAGTCTCAAGACTGAAGACCACAACAACAACAATAGGTAATTTACCTTCAGATCGTGGCAGCACAGTATTTTTGCAGACAATTCTCGCAGAGATTTGAGGCACTACGCTCTCTTTAGCCTCACCGTTGAACTGGTACATACCACTCGTGCCATCTTTTGGGACTTAGATGCAGTACTAGAGATCATAGAAACAGTTAGCCCACTTTTCATGTTGTTAGTAACGGCTCTTACCTTGGTTTTTCGGGTCTAACTCAAACAAAACTTTTAGTACGTGACCTGCCATTCATTTCCACTCTGCATGTGTAAAAATGTAGAGCAGAAATTAAGAACAGGCCACGCATCAAAAACTCTGAGTTATACCTTAAAAACAAATCCAAGAGCCGTTGACAGTAATATCAAAAGTGGATTTACTGCTATGGTCATCTCTAATAGGATACGTAGTCTTGGAATGTTAAAAGCTTGAATGTGCTAGGGAAGCTAGAAAAACCGAAAAAGGAAATACAAAGCCTCAATTTGGATACAGTAGGGGTCAGTGAGTAGAAATGTAAAGAAGGCAAAGATTTCTGGTCAAATCAGTAAAAGTTAATATCAACAGCAGCAGAAAATTGTATAACGGAAGTAGGGTTCGTTATGAATAGGAAGGTAGAGCGGAGAGCGTGTTGTTCACTGATACGGCTATTCTCACCTGAATCGCCAAAAAGAGAAAACACCAACAACGACAACGATGGTTCAGGTATACATGCCGACATCGGAGGCTGAAGATGAAGAGAGAGAGGAAGCATATGAGGCTATAGTACGACTAACTTGAGTGCGTAAAAGGAGATAAAAATCTAATAGTCATGGCGGGCTGGAATGCACTTGTAGGGAAAGAAATAGAAGAAAAGGTTACAGGAGAATGTGCGCTTGTGACAAGGACTAAGAGAAGAGGAAGAATTATTGAGTTCTGTAATAGCTTTCAGCTAGTAATAGGTAGTACACAATTCTAGAATCACAAGAGGAGGAGGTATATTTGGAATAGGTCAGGTGATACGGGACGATTTCATTTCGATTACATCATGGTCAGACAGAGTTTCCGAAATCTGATACTGGGTTGAAAGGCGTACCGAGTAGCAGCTATAGACTCAGATCACAAAGTAGTAGCGAAGAACAGTAGGCTTAAGTTTAAGAGATGTGTCAGGAAGAATGAATACACAAAGAGTGGCATGCGGAAGTAATGAGGAATGACGAGATAAGCTTGAAGTTCTCTAAGGCTACAGATATAGTGAAAAGGAAAGCTCAGTAGACAGTACAGTTGAGGTGGAGCGGACGTCTTTAAAAAGGAACACAGGAGTTGGTAAGAAAGGAAAGGTTCAAAGAAGGTAACTGCAAAAAAATAACATGGGTTACAGAGGAGATACTTCAGTTGTTCGATGAAAGAAGGAGGTACAAAGACGTTCAAGGCAAATCAAGATTATAAAAAAAAATACTCGTCTCTGAAAAATGAAATAAATAGGAAGTGAAGGGAAGTTAAGACGAAATGGCTGCAAGAAAAATTTGAAGAACTCGAAAAAGAAATTATTGTCGCAGGGACTGACTCAGCATAAAGGTAATCAAAACAACCTTCAGTGAAATGAAAAGCAAGGGTGGTAACATTAAGAGTGCAACAGTTAAATGAAGAAGAGAGAGCGGATAGGTGGACAAAGTACATTGAAGGTTCTATGAGGAGGAAGACGGGTCTGATGTGATAGAATAAGCAACAGGAGCCTATTTAGGGGAGATAGGGTATTCAGTATTAGAACCAGAATTCCAAAGAGATTTTCATGGCATACGAGCAAATAAGACATAAGAGACAGAGAACATTAAATTGGAATTTCTAAAGTCATTGAGGGAACTGGCAATTACACGACTAATCAGTCTGGTGTGTAGAATGAATGAGCCTGGCGACATACCATCTGACTTTTCGAAAAAATGTCATCCCGACAGTTGCAAAGACTGCAAGAGCTGAGAAGTCCGAAAAGTATTGCATAATCAGCTTAACAACTCATACATCGAGGAGAAGAAAATTGACTATGTGTTACATGACGATCAGTTCGAAGTTAGGAAAGGTGAATGCACGAGAGAGGCAAATCTCACGTTACAGTTGACAACGGAAGCAAAGACTAAAGAAAATCAAGTAACGTTCATAGGATTTCTCGACCTGGCAAAGCATCGACACTGTAAAATGGTGCAAGATGTTAGGAGTCCTGGGAACCATAGGGATAAGCTACAGGGAGAGACAGGTAATATACAATATGTACCAGAATTAAGAGGAAATAATAAGAGTGGAAGACCAAAAACGAAGTACTCGCATTAAAAAGAATGTAAGACAGGGATCTAGTCTTCACCCCTACTGTTCTGTCTGAACATTGAAGCAGCAATGACGAAAATAGAAGGAAGTTTCAGGAGTGGAGTTAAAATTTAATGCGAAAGGACATCGGAGATACGATTCGCTGTTGATATTGCTATACTGAGTGAAAGTGAAGAAGAAATACATGATCTGCTGAATGGAATAAACAGTGTAGTGAGTAAAGAGTATGGACTCAGAGTAAATCGAAGAAAGATGAATATAAAGAGAAGTAGCAGAAATGAGAACAACGAGAAACAACATCAGCATTGTTCCCAGAATGAGATATTCACTCTGCATCGGAGTGTAGAGCACTTGCCCGCGAAAGGCAAAGGTCCCGATTTCAGTCTCGGTCGGGCACACAGTTTTAATCTGCCAGGAAGTTTCATCAGCATTGTTGGTAACGAAGTAGATGAAGATAAGAATTGGCAGCAAAATAACCAATGACAGACGGAGCAAGGGTGGCACCAAAAGCAGAAAAGCACTGGCAAAAAGGGCATTCCTAGTCCAGAGAAGAAGGAAGCACCCCAGCTTTGGAAGAGAGTAAAATATATGAAAACACATTTAATTTTTGAAAATTCTGTACAGATATATCTGACAGGGCAATATGCACCCACTTGAAGGAACACCACAGAAGTTGGAAACCCAGAAAAGAGGGTTCTACTTTTGCATATTACCTGCTTAAAGAAGGCCATACTTACACGGTGAAACATGAAGCATAACATCACATCCGTAAATGAAGGTTGATGAACTATCTCGTAATAATGGAAATGTGAAATGTACATCCATCATCTCAAGCTTAGTAGTGAAAGACCAGACATAGTTCTCCTACTTGCCACTTATAACTCTAGATACTACTCATAATCCGTCCCAGACCAAGTTATAAATTATCCTTATTATTCACATAACCCATTTTCCTTTGGTTCAATTATTATAATCTCTTGTGTTAAAAGATTTTAAGTTTTATAATCGCACTTGCTTCACTTACTTGCTTAAACTCATATACATTTTATTTTGAGGACATAATTTCTGAGATTGTACATTTGAAGCACACATTGCATGGTAGTGCAATGTGGCCCGTGAAGAAACCGGAACAAAAGAGAATCGAGACATTTGAGATTTTGTTGTATAGAATGTTGAAAATTTTGTGGTCTGAGTAGGTTTTGCGCAAATCGGAGAGGAAAGAAATATCTAGAAAACACGCACAAGGAGAAGGGACGCGATGTAAGACATCTGGTTATGACTTCCATGCTGCTAGAGTTCGCTGTAGAATGCAAAAACAGGAAGACCGAGACTGGAATACGTCCAGCGATTAGTTGAGGACGCAGTCTGGAAGTGTTACTCTGAGATGAATCGGTTGGCACAGGAGAAGATTTAGCGGCTGGCTGCATCAAACCAGTCACAAGACTGACGACTAAAAAAAGAATATCAGAAAGATCGTTAGCAAAAATCTCGAAAAGGTCTCCACCGAATAACTACCAATGCTTTCACGATGCTCTAAGAAACATTGGGAAGCACATAGTCTACATAATTTTTAATCTAAATAGGTCTAACACGTAATGTCGAAAAGAGTAGAATTCTCTAGACGTTCGTGCCCAACTTACTTCTACTTTATACATGATATTCTAATACACAATCACATTTTTTGTTAAAAGGCTGCGAGACTGGAAATACTGTGCTATGCTGTGCTGTAAAAACGTGTGGCTTCATCCTCTTTCTCGTAGTCAGTTTTTACAAGGAACGGAAATCTAGACAGTTTTTGTGTCTCATACGCTATGTGATCAAAAGTATACGGACACCTGGCTGAAAATGACTACAAGTTGGTGGCGTCCTCCGTCGCTAATGCTGGAGTTCAATATGGTGTTGGCCAACACTTAGCCTTAATGACAGCTTCCACTCTCGCAGGCATACTTTCAATCTGGTGCTGGAAGGTTCCTTGGGGATTGGCAGCCCATTCTTCACGGAGTACTGCGCTGAGGAAAGGTATCGATGTCAGTCTGTGTGGCCTGGCACGAAGTCAGCGTTCCAAAGCATCCCTAAGGTGTCTATAGGATTCAGGTCAGGACTCTGTGCAGGACAGTCCATGACAGGGATATCATTGTCGCGTAAACACTCCGCCACAGGCCGTGCATTATGAATAGGTGCTCGATCGTGTTGAAAGATGCAATCGCCATCCCCGAATGGCGCTTCAACAGTAGGAAGTAAGAAGGTGCTTAAAACATTGGTGCAGGCCCCCTCCATGAAAAACACTACCACACCACAATACCACCGCCAGCGAATTTTACTGTTGGCAGTACGCACGCTTGCAGATAACATTCACCTGGCATTCGCCATACCTACACCCTTCCATCGGATCGCCACATTGTGTACCGTGATTCGTCTCCCCACACAAAGTTCTTCCAATCGTCCAATGTTTACGGTAGCTACGCGAAACGAGGCATTGTTTGGCATTTACTGGCATGATGTGTGGGATTATGAACAGCTGCTCGACCATGAAATCAAAATTTTCTCACCTCCAACCTAATTGCCTTAGTACTTGCAGTGGATGCTGAAGCAGGTTGCAATTACTGTGTTATTGTCTGGCTAGATGTCTGCGCATTACACATTACGACCCTCTAAAACTGTCAGCAGTCTCTATCAGTCAACAGACGCGTTGGGAATGTACACTTCCGTGCTATACATGTCCCTTCATGACTCCGCTTCACTATTACATCGGGAACAATGGACAGAGATGTTTAGTAGTGTGGAAGTCTCGCATACAGGCGTATGACACAAGTAGCACCCAATCACCAGATCACGTTCGAAGTCAGTGAGTTACGCCGAGTTGCCCATTCTGTTCTCTCGCGATATCTCAAGAATACTGAGGTCGCTGATATGAAGTACCTGGCAAAAGGCGGCAGCACAATGCACCTAACATGAGAAACGTATGATTTGTGGGTGTCCGGATACTTTTGACCTGATAGTGTATATATTGTTCTCCTAATATATAATTTTAAACAGAATTTTTAGACAGAACTACGTGCTGTTTTGTTCATGACAGTCGGTTTTAACAGAACACAGGAAACTTGTATTTATGGCTGTCGGCTTATGATGGCCCTGCAACTCCAATCCTTTGACACCTGACAGGCGGAGGGCCCTGATGGTCTCACCAAAGTCTTCCTGAAGATTATAAGACTCCCTCTGCTCCTGGCTGATGTCTTCAATCAAAGCCTCCTTTCGAGACTCTACCCTTCCGCATGGAAGCAAGTGGAAGTGATCGTCATCCCAAAGGCTAACAAGTCCCCTGGCTGGCGTCAAATTATTGGCCCATAATTTTCCTGCCATCCCTGTTAGAAGTCTTAGAGAAGCTCCATTTACAGCGCATTATGACACATGTCACAGGGGAAAACCTTCTGCCAGACGAGAAGTTTGACCCCTGACGGGGCCATACCATCTTCCCCTCAGCTGATACATTTAGTGGAGCCCAGTATGAGGGCGCTGGAGGCCCGAGATTATCTTGGAGCAGTACTCTTGGATGTATCTCGGGCCTTTGACTGAGTGTGGTACAACAGTCTCTTACAAACTCTTTCTGCACGTGGTCACGATGTCACTTGTTGTCCTCCTCCAGCCGTACGTTTCATGTGTGAGTGGATGAAGGCGCGCCCACTGTGAGGCCAATGCAGACCAGGGTGCTACGGGGTCGGTACTGTTCCATATGGTATTCCCTTTACTTTGCAGATGCTCCACAGGTGAGACGCCTAAGCTGGCGCTCTGTGCCGACAACACAGTGCTTCTCACCAGCAGCATAAACGTGGACAACATGGGCCACCGCCTTCAGTTGGGCTGTGACGTTCTTGGTGCTTAGCCTACCAATTGGTGGCTCAAGTTCAACCCTGCAAAGAGCAAGGGGATTGTCTTGTCCCTATACTATGGACCAAGACTGCCACCTGCCTCGGGATCAAATTTTACCAATGGCCCACCTGGCCCCCTCATATCCATTAGGTGCGCAATAGGGACGAGTCGACGCCTCTCCCACGCCAAAGCATCACGCTTTACCTCACACTGGTCCATCCTGTGCTGAAGTACTCAGAGCTGCTACGACATTTCCGCCCTGCAACAGGTACAGAACTGGGCCTTAAAATGTACGCTGCGCCTCCCCCATGGGTCAGCTCTAAACAGATGCAGACCTCGTGCTGCTACGGGACGGGTTCCGCCACTGCGCTTGCGAGTTGTACGGGAAGGCGTGACTCTGCCGCAGCCGGCTCATTAGCAGTTTGGGCCACCAACACCGTCACCGACAAATAACACGTTGGTCGGACCTTCTATGTGAGTAATGTTCTCTGCAAAGATATAAGATTATCCAACCATCCCCTCCAAACAACACACATACACACACATCCCACGCTAATCCCTAATGCTAGGTTCCACCTCTTCACCCACTTACGAAACTTGTCACGGGATGGGCTCAGAAACTCACCCGTAGAAGCAAAGTGAGGTGATGAGACTACTACTGCTACTAGTACGCAATCTCAATGGTCCGAAAGTTTGTAATTCGAAATGTTTGCATATTAAAAACATACGTAATATTGCCATCCAAGCTACTATCCATACAGATACAGATGCAGGAGCTGTCCCTAATTCCATCCCAACCGATTTACCTACTCATTTTAAACAAGTCCCATTCGACATTTCGTTCGAAACAGCAATAACATCTCAAGGTCAAGGAGAGGGAGGAAGAGGAGCTATGGAAAGAAGTAGGAGGAGGAAATGGACATGGAGGAGAAGGAGATGGACAGAGAGGGGGAGCTGAGGGTGGTGGGGAGATAGGAGAAAGAGATGTTTCTAGATTCCAAATTGTACTCCCCAACGTTGTGTACCATCACTGGTAAATATTTTTCATATGCCCTTTCTTTCGTCTTTTATTATTTGTACAATTCCAACTTTAAATATTACTTAATTTCTTATCATTTCATTACATTAGCAATGCGTACAGGAAATGTGCGAAAAAAGAAGTACTGGAAGGCAAAGGTACAAAGTTAAAGGATAAGAGTGTGCATCTTCTGCAGTATACAGAAATACGTAAAAATCATAATACAAAACAGTGATGAGAATTTGTAAAACAGGTTATGGGAATGTCTTTTATAAGTCTGTGTAGCATAAAAGATTGTGCTAAGATAAACAGGGATAACTATGGCATGGAATCATTGGAAATAATGATGGTATTTTCCTACATCATATTACCTACCACAGCAACTATTACTTCCACTCAGTCCAAAAGAAAATATATATTAGTATTAATACGATGTTAACTACTATGGTACTTAAAAATGAAAGAGGGATTACACTTTTCAACAGGAACCTACTGACAGTGAGAAAAATTTGTTGTTGTATAAGAAGTTTCCATTACACGTGTGCAACTTCTCCTTTCTGCTTCCTACGTTATTTCCTCTACACATTAATTTAACTGCATCTGTATCTACATGGGTACTCTGCAAATCACACTTAAGTGTCTGGCAGTGGGTTCTTCGAACAACCTCCACAATAATTCTCTATTATTCCAGTTTCGAATTGCACAGTATACTTCCGTGTGAGCTCTGATTACCATAATTTTATTGCGTGGATCGTTTCTCTCTTTGTATGTCAGTGTTAAGAAAATATTTTCGCATTCGGAGGAGAAAGTTGATGACTGAGATATCGTTGGAAGATCCCGTCGCAACGGGAAAGTCTTTTGTTTCAATGACGTCCACCCCCAAATCCTCTCTCCTCTATTTATCGATAATACAGAACGTGCTGCCGTTTTTTGAACTTCCTTGATGTAATCCGTTAACCCTATATAGTAAGGACCCCACACAGCGCAGTAGTAACCCAAAATAGGACAGGCAAATCTAGTGTTGGCAGTCTCCTTAGGTTATCTGTAGCATCATCTAAGTGTTCTGCCAAGAAAATGCAGTCTTTGTTACCCTTCCCCACACGTTTTTGTATGTGTTCTTTGCAACTGAAGTTGTTAGTAATTGTAATTCTTAGCCATTCAATTGAATTTACGTTCTTTAGATTAGACTGATTTATCAACCGGGGTTTAACGAATTCATTTCAGTATTCATGTGGTTGAGCTCACTCATTTAATTATTTAGGGTCAATTGACAACTGTCGCTCCTCACAGATATCTGAATCGTTTTGCAATTGGTTTTGATTTTCTGATGACTTTATTATGCGACAAAGGACGGCATCTTCTGCAAAGAACCAAAGGCGGCTGCTCAGAGAGTCTCCTAAATAGTTTATTTAGATAAGAAACAGCAGAGGGCCTATAACGTTATATAGGGGAACGCCACAATTCAAATCTCTTTTACTCGATGACTTTCTGTCAGTTACTATTGACTGAGACCTCTTTTAAAGGAAATCACTAATCTGTTCGCATAAATGGGAGGATATTTCATGATCACGTAGTTTGATTACGAGCCATTTGGGAGGTACAGTGTCAGAATCAATTTGAAATCCCTAGCCGATAGCACTCAACACTTGGAATGAGTAAAGATCTAATTGTTTCGTAAGAAAAATTTTTTGTAAGTCCGTGTTGACTGTATGTAAATAGACCGTTCTCTTCCCGGTAATTCATAATGTACGAACACAATAAATGTTTCCAAATCCTGCTGCATATCGCCGTTAATGTTACGGGCCTGTAATGTATAGGGCTATCCTACTGCCTTTTTTGAATGTCGATGCGACCTGTGCATCTTTCTTGTCGTTGGGTCAGGATCTTTCGTAAAGGGAGCGGAACATAATGGGTTTAGAGTCTCCACCTGAAGACTTGATTTTATTAAGTGACTTAAGCGGCTTCACTACTCCGAGGATATCTACGTCTTAGTTACTGTTGGCAGCTGTTCTTGATCTGACTTCTGGGATATTTACTTCGACTTCTTCGGAGAAGGATCTTTGGGACTCTGTATTTCGTAACTTTACTTTAGCAGCACTGTCAGTGACAGTATTTCCGGCCGGCCGGAGTGGCCGAGCTGTTCTAGGCGCTTCAGTCTGGAACCGCGTGACCGCTACGGTCACAGGTTCGAATCCTGCATCGGGCATGGATGTGTGTGATATCCTTAGGTTAGTTAGGTTTAAGTAGTTCTATGTTCTAGGGGACTGATGATCTCAGATGTTAACTGCCATAGTGCTCAGAGACATTTAAACAATATTTCCATTGCTGTGGGGTAGAGAAGGCAATGATCGTGTCCTCCTGCTGGCATACATACAACTAGTTCCTCTTTGCTTTTTCTTTCAGGTTTCGAGACAAAGTTTTGTTGTAGAAGATTTTACAAGCATCTCACATTAAACCCAACTGAAAAAATCGAGCTCGTGTAAAAGTTCGCCCATTTTGGGGGTTTTGAGTTCGTTTAAATTTGGCATGCTTCTTTCGTTGCGTCTGGTACAGTGTTCTGACCTTTACTTTGTACCAAGAGGGGTCCGCTCCATAGTTTTTTTTTTTTTTGTATAAATCTTTTATATACTAAAATGGTATATGTTCTTTCGGACATGTCCGAAAGAACAGATACCATTGGTAACCATGTAGCTCGTTAGAATGAAATTACATGAAATGAACACCCTTAACTGCTTACAGGCGTTGGCATACGTCAACGGGGACAGATGAATTCTTCGAATTCAAGTCACTCTTATCATAATCGGAAGTTACGCACTGTGTTCCCAAATTGGTCCCTTCCTTTCAAACGGCTACATTTCGTACTCCCCCTAAGTCGTAATTTGAAGTACGACTTATTTTGCAAATATTCCGTGATTTTACTTGAGCCTGCTCGATTCCACCATTTGTTCCTACCCCAAAGGCCCTTTCTCAGATATTCATTCCCTACAAGTTTTAATATCGCAAATATAGTGTTTTCCCCCCGTATTTATCTGTCTTAAGAGTCTCCTCTGCAACGAAATTGCCATGAATAATGCGCCGAATATTCACTGATCAATAATACAGCAGGAAGAATTTGTCACAAGTCCTTCGGTCAGCTTACCAATCTATGTGACCATACCGAAATCTTCTGACCTGTTTCATAGCTCCATGTTTGTGTTGGTATCGATTCTTTCGTTCGTCTTTGCGTCATTACTCTTATTTTCTTTATTGCCGATGCAATCACGTCTGTATTCCCCTGGTGTTACGAGCGCAGGAACTCTGTTATCTCTTTAACCTTCTGTAATTCTGGCTTATTCTTCACTGCAGTTATCGGAGCTATAATACTCTGCCCATCTTCTCGACTGAAGTTGTGGCCCGCTATCGGATACACTCTTTCCCTCCTCCAACCTGCTTCACGAATCTCTTCAGCAACACGTCCAAAAAAAGTCCTGGCTGTTGCTCTCCGCAATGACACAACGGTCACCTATTTTCAGGTTTGTTCTACGGTCACTGAAATATAATTACTTCTCCTCTCGTGTGAGGCAATGGTCCCATTAAATGAGCTGCTGATAGTTGCCTTAACCTGTTAAGTACTATGGAATACAGAGACACTTGGTCAGAGTTTGTTAGGTGTTTTGACTTTTGGCGTGGCTTGAAAATGGGTAGCAACTTTTTGATTATTCTTGCCATACTATTGAAGTAGCAAGAAGTTCTTAATTTCAAGCAACATTTCTTCAGCCCTCAATGTACATGACTCACATGAGTACACCATAATATTTTATTTCTTAGGTCCTTTGATATGCAAATAATGAGTCCATCGATGGGTTGAGGCCGAAGTAGTGCTCCTTTCTTCCATAGGTAGATCTTTCGCATTGCTGTATGGTCCCGGTCTTTTATCATTTTTCTATCTCCTGTAGTGCTGGGTCCTTCTCCTACTCCTTCAAATTATTTTCTACACATGCTGAAACGAAATTCCCGATTGGTGCCTGTTTCACATAATCCAGAAATTACTGTTCCTCTTCTAACACTCCTTCTTTAGCTTTTATTAATCATACTAGGTGGAAGGCAATGGATCTGCCAAATTTTCATTCATCTGGACACATGTAATTGGGAATTAAGGCTCTGGTAAATGGAATACCTATCAGGCTAGTCGTCTGTTCTTTACTTTTTCCACTTTTTCCATTATTAAAAACTAATGCTTTGTGATCTCAGAAAACAAATATCCTCCTTCCATAGAGAAATACCTTAATTTTTGAAACCTCACACAAAGGCAAGGGCCTCCGGTTCCGACAATAAGTCTTCTTTTCTTTTGTAAGTACACAACTGCTGAATGATATTATCTTCTGAACTGTGTCTTCTCATTCCTTGCTTTGCACCGCCCGTTTTCAAGCCAACATCCTTGGACAGGTCGAGCTGGGTTAATATCAGTGCCGCAACCATTGCATCACTCATTACTTGGAACTCTTTCTCGGCGTTTGAAACCCATATCTTAGTCGTCTTTTTCCTGTCAGTTCGTACTGTCTCGATGTGGCCAGGTTCTCAATGTACATGGATCACTTGTAGAAGTTCACTATGTCGAGGTATCCCTCTAGATGTCGCTTGTCTCATGGAATTACATAAGATTTTTTTTTATCAGGAGAGTTGTCTCTGTGGTCTATTACATGCTCTAGAAATTTGACTCCAGCAACACCAAAATGTGAATATTACATATTTGCTGTTATTCAGTGGAAGCTGAATATTGTGAGACGGTTTTTTTAATGTGTCATTGTAATCTCCCCTGAGAATTCAGCTATTGATACGTATTTTAAGAACCTTGTTATATGGCACCGTAATGTGTATCTAATTTTCCAGCTAGCACTGAAATAAACGTGATTGGAAAATGAAGTCGTCTAAGCTGGAAACAGCGAACAAAAGCCAGAAATTTGGTATACAGTCGACTTGATGGTTCTCTTTCAGTCTGCTAGTAACTATCCTCATATCAAGGGAAGAGAAATCCAGTATGTCATGAAACTTAGGAAACTCTCATACATTTTCCTATGCATCATTCTCGATTGTAATTACTGAATTAATTTGTGTGGAATCAAATACCAGAGGAATTGTACCATTTATAATGTCAAAAACTCTAAAGAGGTTGTTTGAGGGCACTGCCGGTTCGATAGCTCCCTGTTCCAGCATCCCCTGTGTGAAACCTCATTTTTCAGTGTTAATAAGACTAACTATTTCACGCAGTGTATGTGAAAACTGGACCAGTGATCAATGATTGTTTATTTTTAGTGAGATATAGAACCTCCTTGTAAGACTGTTTATTGCACAATCCCATATTCATTTTGTCTATTCTATTCTAATCTTTTCTCAGAGTTTCAGTCACTTAGATGTTCAGAGACTCTTTCGCATCATAAGCAGATAGTCATGTTACCAGATATTCAGACACTCAGATATTCCAATTATCATGATTTGTAGATTGGAATATTATCAGATATATTACTACATTAGCTGGATTATCGGTATTATGGTTTCATTGCCAATGTTGAATGTAGACAATCTTATTTAAGTGTTAATGTTTGTTACCTCATAAGAGGGTATCAATTTCATTTGCATAGTAATTGTAAGACTTTATTAAGTTAAAGTGTTGGCTTTGATGAACATTATTAGACTTCAGGTCACTTATATACAGACGTCTTTATATTTCTCACTCTCAATATTTAATAGAACGTCTGATTCAGTTTAAGTGTCGACTGCTCGTCTGCATATATATGTCTATGTAAAAACTATATTTATGGAAACTGTTGGTGATTGTTTGTTATCTTTCATTTACATTTATGGAACGGGAAACTATAAAGTAACCTAAAATGAAACAGAACACAAAAATCGATCGGAATAGCGTTGAATTTGGCTTAAGAAGATCAACGTTGAGTTGTAGAACAAGATATCGTTTTTCGCAAACTGTAGTGTCTCACGATCCTTTTTTCATAGGACTTTTGCTGAAAAAGTGCATAATGTATGGCATGTTTGCGCTAAAATAAGATTCGTGGCAATATGGTGGTATACGCCAGTATTCGAAAATGCTTAGCGAATAATCCCATTACGTAACTGGACCAGGTACATGCGCCACAATCCTGCAAATCGAATGGTTATTCGCCAGCTGCGAATAACAAAGCTGATCAACAGGCGAAAATATTTGTGACTCCCAGTTGTACTCAAGATCACTTCATTCAGTTTTATCAAATCATTTAAGAGTGTGCTCCTAGATCGTGAAGGCCAAAAGATCACATCATTCTGGTTCATCCAATCATTTAAGAGTGTGCTCTCTAGGTTGTGAAGATCAAAAGATAGCATTACAGGCTACAGAGACAGCAAAGCAGTGTGATACATTTGAACGAGTAGAGCATTCAGTTTTAAACGAAAATTGGTCCACAGTGGTGGAGGAATGTTTGTGCAAGGAAGTGTGCAACCCACTGCCATACTCATAAAAGAAGGGTTTTTGCATTAATATTTTGAGGGATATCTTAATAAAACAAAATACTAGGATGAACACATGCTACAGAAAACTGTAATCAGGATACTAAAGTCAAGGTTACCGGTATCTGTACAAGAAAAAATAATAACTATACCAGATAATGACATGGAAAAGTTCCTGTTCATCATTGATTCCGTAGACCTTATGCAAGAACGAATGAAGGTGACACATGATAATCAGAACACACACAGTCCAGATTAGGCAAAAGCTAACTTCCATAATGGTAATTGTAAGAAGAACCATGATGCTGTAGTGGAATGAGGTAGAAGCCACCATATTAAGACCCAACATAGCTTTTCAACTGATTTATTGTTTCCAGCTAGAGTGCCATGTTCTCCTCAGTCTGAATCACTGGGTCCTGCAATGCTGAGGACACCACCTCAGCGACCCATCAATAACTCTGCTAATGTGTCGGCCTTGTAAGGCCACAGTGATATGACGACATCAGGGCTGCGCAGGCAGGTGACTCAGCAGCCTTCATTCTGCACTGTATCAGTGCTACCAACTGACAACTGCAAGGTAGCCCATGCCGTGCATCACTGCCAGTGTGGCTTGTGTCATGGCAACAACAAGCGCCCACTATCTGGCAGCTGAATTAGCGGCCATCAGTCTGGATGTCTCTGGTGTGTGTTTGGAGCCAAGACGACTGCATGTGGTAGTGAGCCATGGAGTGGCCCGCCGCTGGCGGGCTACGGACCCTGCATCAGCCTCAGAGCGTCTAACCAGTGACCTGCTGTGGACTGGAATGCAGGCGCCCCATCTGCTGCTGTGTGTAGATGGTGGTGTGATATGCCCTGCCATTCAGGAGAGCTGCCACACTTCAATGCTATTTGTTAGTGAACTGGCAACTCTGCATCACATACTCATAACACTTAGGTTGGCCAGTGGGCCCCTTCTGCCTCTGACTTGCGCCATACAAACCTCTGCATATACTTTTTCCAGCTTCGCGACTCCTGGTGAGTAACTCACAGTAAACAGGCCCACGCCTGCCTGTAACTTGCACCCTCAGAAATATTGCACCAAAACTGACTTTTCCTATCCCAAACAGTTGTTCCACTACAATACCTTCAATGTTTGGGATGACAGAGACAGGACAGACAATACCCACATAGTAATCAGTATACATGAATGACCTCCTTTCTTACAGGAGTGCTACTTCTGCAAGATCTACAGGAGAACTTCTGTGAAGTTTGGAAGGTAGGAGACAAGGCACTGGTGGAACTGAAGCTGCGAGGACATGTCGTGAGTCGTGCTTGGATAGCTCAGATTATACAGCACTTGTCCATGAAAGGCAAAGTTCTAGTCTCAATCCGGCACACAGTTGTAATCGGGCAGGAAGTTTCAATCAGAATTCATCTCCAAAAAATTTAACAAACGGAAACGAATACTTTCAACCGCTGAATAGTAATAACGAGAACCATTTCTGTCACAACAACAAGAGGTGTAGGAATGAAAATCAATGAGCGAGGTGGTACAGTGGTTACACTGGACTCGCATTTGGGACACAACAGTTCAAACTCACATCTGCCACACTGATTTACGTTTCACATGACTTCCCTAAAAAGGCTCCAGGCAAATGGTAGGATGGTTCTATTGAAAGGACCTGGCCAACATACTTTTCCCATCCTTCCATAATCCGATGAGACCAATGATCTCACTATTTAATGCTCAACCCCAAGTCAACAACCAACCAACCAACTGATGAAAGTCGCCCACAGAATTAAAGCAGAAATTATAATCAAGGTGAAAATTGTAATAAGAATTTCTGGGGGATTACCAGGAATCTTAACCAACACTCAGGCAAATGACCAACAAATAATGGACCTCCTCCCGATGGAATGTGTAATAGAAACTCCACATAGAATAGCTTTGTACCCAAGAACATACCAAATCAGTGGCAAAAACTATAATCCCATGAACTAAGTGGAGTGGATGTAAAAACTGAGCCACTCCCATCTACCGCCAAGTCTGACAAATGAAGATCAAATGCATTGCGGCATTGAATGTGGGTTGCGAACGTGTATGGGGGCCACAACCAAGAACATAACCAGGGTAACTATGTTATGTGTTTGCAACGGAACACTAACAGTCTCTACATTCATTGTAGAGACATAGAAATAATTACACAGGATCAATGTCTTACGAACACACCTGAAACGGAATTTGAAGCCATTTTGACTATTTTTCAACTGTGTTTATCTCAAGAAATATGTAAAGGTTTTTTAATTTACTACTACAAATCACAAATTTGTTAACTACTGTATTATTTATTTATTTAGTGACAGTTTTTCCAGGGAATATCTCATCTTCAGGCTAAATGGCATTACAAAAATAATTTTACAATAAGGTCATATTGATGTTACAGAGTCTTTATGAAGGGAACAGATACAGGTTGTTGTTGATCTAGGAAATGGAGCCTATAGTTGCGTATTCCTGGTAGTAAAGAACCCATCAATTATCTGCATCCTCAATTTGCAATTCCTAAGAGAAAGGGTGCTAAATTTGACTTTACTAATGTTAAATGTTTATTGAGGGGAAACAGAAAATAAATGGTTGTGGACTTACTCAAACCAAAACTGTTTATGGTAAATATTGTACAGGAGTTGGGATTAAACTTTTAAAGTGAATGCTTTCATGGATGCAGGAACAGTATCCAGTAGTAGTAGGAGTTGGGGATTGTGTATCGAAGTGTGACTCAGGGACGAATGTAAATGACATTACAGACAAAATCAGAAATTCAGAATGTTTAAGCATGCATAAACAGACACACTGTATGCACTTCTTGCACAGTATGTTCAAGTGTTTTACAAAAATAGCTATCATATGTGGTTATGTATACAACTTGGGTGTGATTCCCCACAAAACAATGTCATACCACCTATACTGTTGTGTGGTCACAGAGGGGAGTGGGTAGCAAATATATACAAAGGAAACTTCCTGGCAGATTAAAACTGTGTGCCCGACCGAGACTCGAAATCGGGACCTTTGCCTTTCGCGGGCAAGTGCTCTACCATCTGAGCTACCGAAGCATGACTCGCGCCCGGTACTCACAGCTTTACTTCAGCCAGTCTCTCGTCTCCTACCTTCCAAACTTTACAGAAGCTCTCCTGCGAACCTTGCAGGACTAGGACTCCCGAAAGAAAGGATATTGCGGAGACATGGCTTAGCCACAGTCTGGGGGAGATTTCCAGAATGCGATTTTCACTCTGCAGCGGAGTGTGCGCTGATATGAAACTTCCTGGCAGATTAAAACTGTGTGCCCGACCGAGACTCGAACTCGGGACCTTTGCCTTTCGCGTGCAAGTGCTCTACCATCTGAGCTACCGAAGCACGAAGTTTGGAAGGTAGGAGACGAGAGATTGGCAGAGGTAAAGCTGTGAGTACCGGGCGTGAGTCGTGCTTCGGTAGCTCAGATAGTAGAGCACTTGCCCGCGAAAGGCAACGGTCCCGAGTTCGAGTCTCTGTCTGGCACACAGTTTTAATCTGCCAGGAAGTTTCATATCAGCATATCAGCGCACACTCCGCTGCAGAGTGAAAATCTCATTCTGGAAATACAAAGGACATTAGATTGGTAGATAACTTTACTATCATTGTCCTAATAGAGTGGCTATTATCTTGCAATTGTGAAGGCAGATGATACTCTGCGTCTAGTATTAGATGCATGAGAAATAAATCAAAGAATTTCACCAGTGTGCTCTACTTCAGAGAATCTTGAGAAGCAGATTCAAGGATTCCATGCCATTAAATAGTTAACAATCCTGGAGTTGAGGTGGTCATACTGGCAATTTGTGCTCATCTGAATCAAGAAATTATACTGAGTTTATTTTCGTAGGTGGGAGCTATCACTTCTGTCTTTTACAATTCAGATTAAATGTTAGTGCAGGAGTATTTATAATTGGATATTGTATTTAGGGACCGACCTGAGTGAGAAAGTAATTGTATCTGCTGATGACTTGCTCATTGGAGGAACATTTAGAGCTTGCAAATAGTGTTTCAAGAAGATACACTGTAACAGAAGTCACTGTTTTAGGCCTAATATCTTTCTTCAGTTGGTTCATGCTGAACCAGATATTATATAATGAACCACTGTTACGTCTACTGAGGGAAAATGTTCTATGGATTAGGACATCAGAATGTGATTAAGTATTTGATAAAATCAAACAAGCTTTGGTTAATGCTAAAATCTTGCATCGCCCTGACATGTCTAAGGATTTCTGTCTGGTAACAGACTCTTCTTCATATGAATTATGTTCTCGTCTCTTCGAAATAGAAGATGTGAATGACGTTTTGAGTATCTGAATGAATGGCTTTATGAGTCATGTCTGTCACAGTGCGAGGATGCAAAATACACAACAATGCTAGAGGCCTTAGCTGTGGTATAGATGCTAAAAAAATTGCAGTATTATGTGATGGCAAGCATTTTAAGATTTTCTGTGAACATAAAATTTTAAGTTTTTTGAAAACAGGCAAATAATTTCACAAACGTCTCGCCCAATGAATACTGATTCTTTAAGATTTTGATTATGAGATTGTGCACATTCAAGGCCAGTGTAGTGTAACTACTCAATGTTTGTCAAGATTGACAGTTGGGTTACCCAAGCATAATGAGTTGGTAGAAAAGACTACTGACTTTTTTCTTACGAAAGGCCGATTGTGCTTACAGTCGCTTCTTTAGATGTGCGGAAATATGAAGGTTTTACAAGAGAACGATCCAACATAGCAAATGATTAGACGCGATATAGTTCAAAATCCGTTAAGTAACCAGTCAGAACATGATAATTGTGTAAAGATGTATCATTCTTTCGAAGTACTCCCCCATCTGAACAGTTTGAAGTGTGTATTCCAGATGATTCATTCGAAAAACTTATAACTTTGGGTTACTTTGGCTCTTCAAAATTGAAAAGAAAGATAGTACAGCGTTGTTACTTCCTCACTATGAAAATAAAGGTATTACGAGAACTTGGCTCCTGTGTCAAATGAGTAAACCCATCAATATCGGCAGTTAACTTGAATTAGACCCCATAGTGCCTACTACTGTGTTGTTATTAAAAACGAAAGAAGACAATGAATGGCTCAGGGATAGAGGTAAGTTACGATGAAAAGCTACAAGATTCTTTGCCATGCCTAGGAAGGAAAGTCCAGGCTAGGAAAGGAATGTATGATAAATATGTGAAGAGTGTGCAAATCTTCTGGGTAGGGAAAAAGGGCGGTACTGAGGGCATTTCCAAAATCTCCCCTGCTCAAGGAAAAAAGTAAGAAATGCAACTTTTGTGCGTTTGACCTTTAATAATATAGAGTAATCCATATGGGGGTAGCTATTTTCTAATCTACTCCGAAAAACAGAAGCAAAAATGTTTATGTGACCATAATGATGTTATGAAGTACAGGAAGGAGGAAACCTAGAGATATTATGGTGATTACAGGTATGACAGGCAGGCTCCCTTTCTGCAGCATGTTTCATATCAGATAACTAGAGTGAAAGAGTAAGGGAAAATGTGTGTACATGTATTTAATACGGTGTAGTCTCTAAGTAATGAAGTTTTAAGTATTGGGAAAACTTATTTTGAACCGAAGGCCAACTTTTGTAACATACTATAGACTGTAACCAACGAGTTACTTTGAAAGAAGTGAGGCAGACAGACAGACTGTAGCCTGCAGACTATTTCTTACTGGGGCATCATTTGACATTTTAGTCAAGAGTGCTGAGGACTGAGTCAATACGTATAATGTCCTAATTTTCACCATGAACTTCAATCGGAAGAGATTCTTCGTGTGCGATTACTTATGCAGACTATAGTGTTAAAAATTTTCTTACGTAACACTGAACAGCTCACTATGAGGCACCATTTTAAAATTAGAGTCACGTATCATATCCCGCGGCAAATGGTTACTGAAGAGAGAATCGTGTGTCAACTCGTAACACGAATTCTAGACCCGCGCAAGAGCTATTTCACTGTTCTTAATGCTTCAGGATGCTTAATATTTTGCAGACAGGTTAAATACCTACATGAACAGCTTGCCATGGGAAATATTTTTACATAGCGGAGATCTCAACCACGATCTCCTCAAGAGTGAACAAAAAAATCACGACACCGACATTCGAAGTCAATTTAATAGTTGATCTATGGTAGTCGGTTAGCTCAAGCTAACGTTAATCTCTTTACGGCCACTTGATAGAGAGAAAACGATATTTTGTAAGGGAATTTTTAAAGAGGAAATGGTGCAATCGCAAGTCACCGATGTATGTAAATGTGTATGGCACAAACTTTACTTACCTGTCACTGAAAAGGTGTAGTTTGTATCATTTCGTGACTAAATATCTTTTACACGTAGTACTGGAATCAAGACTAAAATATGTTCTACTGGAAATCAAAGTAAGTGTCTAACAGTTTTAAAGCTCATTGGAAGAGCTTCAGATAGCACGAAGTTTCATAGACGCTTATTCAGTTATTACTATAGAGATGCTCTTTCGAGTGAAAACCATTCATCGGAAAGACAATGGACAAAAATGTAAGTGTAATGTGTGTAAATCCACTGTACGTGTAAAAGTGCGAAATATTCCACACATGGTGAATTTCATAGAGAAAATAGACTCTGGAAGTAGCCAGGTGGACTCCGCACATAACGGCAGTGAGGTGAGAGTGTTAGACTGGTAGCGCAACGAGTGAATTGGACTCGACATTAGCAGTACAACTGTGAGAACTACGATCAGTCAGCTGTTTAATATGCTTTATGCTGTCACCAATTGCAATTCTTGGAATGAATAACTGTCTGAGTGGAATTCATGTGACGAGGAAATTATTAACGCATGTGTAACACATTCTGAGCAAAGTACGTCGTTGACCTACAGACAATGGACTAAGTCAAACACATAATCAAGCATAGCTGCAATGATCATCTTTCATTTATAAAGTAATAATACATTATCAGCATAATCGACACCACAGACACGGATGCAGATTGTAAAACCCGCGCGGGATTAGCCGAGCGATCTCGGGCGCTGCAATAAGACTGTTCGAGTCCTCCCTCGGGGCCGGAGGGAGTGGCCGTGCGGTTCTAAGCGCTACAGTCTGGAACCGCGGAACTGCTACGGTCGCAGGTTCGAATCCTGCCTCGGGCATGGATGTGTGTGATGTTCTTACGATAGTTAGGTTTAAGTAGTTCTAAGTTCTAGGGGACGGATGACCTCAGAGGTTAAGTGCCATAGTGCTCAGAGACATTTTTGAACCTCCCTCGGGCATGGGTGTGTGTGTTTGTCATTTGGATAATTTAGCTTAAGTAGTGTGTAAGCTTAGGGACTGATGACCTTAGCAGTTAAGTCCCATAAGACTTTACACACATTTTTGAATACACACAGATTATAAAATTTGCCCTGACAAAGGCACTGAAAAGCCAAAGAAACTGATGCACATGCAAGCGAGCGCCGGCCGGTGTGGACGAAGTTTCTAGGCTCTTCTATCTGGAACCGCGCTGCTGCTACGATCGCAGGTTCGAATCCTGCCTCGGGCTTGGATGTGTGTGATGTCCTTAGGTTAGTTAGCTTTAAGTAGTTCTAAGTCTGTGGGACTGATGACCTCAGATGTTAAATCCCATAGTGCTTAGAGACATTTGAACCCCCGCGAGCACGCAAAAGTGCCGTAACAGAATGTGGCATGTACTCGACTAATGTCTGAAGTAGTGCTTTAGCGAACTGACTTTACTTCCGCAAGTATACGAGGGGGATGAGGTATCATCTGAACAGCATTGAAGGCATCACAGATATGCTCAATAATAGTCATGTCTGGGGAATTTGGTGAGCAGCGGAAGTGTTTAAACTCAGAGGAGTGTTCACGAAGCAACTCTGTAGCAATTCTGGACCTGCGAGGTGTTGCATTGTCCTGTTGCAATT
This sequence comes from Schistocerca gregaria, assembly GCF_023897955.1. Taxonomy (NCBI): domain Eukaryota; kingdom Metazoa; phylum Arthropoda; class Insecta; order Orthoptera; family Acrididae; genus Schistocerca; species Schistocerca gregaria. The sequence goes on from NC_064926.1 coordinate 279,020,284, forward strand.
GCTCAACTCTGTCTGAATGCACATTGGACATGAATGGATGCAGGTGACAGGATGCTTAGGATGCTAACGTACGTGTCACCTGTCAGTGTCGTATCATACCACACCAACTGCACACGCCCCACGCAATTACAGAGCCACCGCCAGCTTGAACAGTCTGTAAGTAGGCTGTTTAGGTTTCCTTATTGGTAACGTCACGTAGCGCTCTGTATGAAAATCACTGGCTGTGCTGTGTGCAGTCTGTGGCCAGATTGCATTGTTGTCTGCCATTGTAGTGTTTGGCAGCGGCAGCTGGATGTGAACAGCGCGTAGCGTTGCGCAGTTGGAGGTGAGCCACCAGCAGTGGTGGATGTGGGTAGAGAAATGGCGGAGTTTTGAAATTTGTAAGACTGGATGTCATGAACTACTACATATATATTATCATTTTTTAACACTATTGAGGTAAATGCATTGTTCTCTATCAAAATCTTTCATTTGCTAACTATGCCTATCAGTAGTTAGTGCCTTCAGTAGTTTGAATCTTTTACTTAGCTGGCAGTAGTGGCGCTCGCTGTGTTGCAGTAGTTCGAGTAACGAAAATTTTTGTGAGGTAAGTGATTTGTGAAACGTATAGGTTAATGTTAGTCAGGGCCATTCTTTTGTAGGGATTTTTGAACGACAGATTGCGTTGCGCTAAAAATAATATGTGTCAGTTTAGGCACAGTCATGTACAATTTTTCAAAGGGACGTTTCAAGCCCCCTGATGACATGCAGGGTCCATGGATTCATGAGGTTGTCTCCACGCCACTCCACGTCTATCCGCTCGATAGAATCTGAAACGAGACTCTTCCGACCAGACAACATGCTTCCAGTTATCAGCTGTTTAATGTCAGTGTTAATGCATCCAGGCAAAGAGATAAAGCTTTGTGTCGTGTGGTCATCAATGGTACACGAATGGGCTTTGGGCCTTCAGCTCCGAAACCCTATGTCGATGAAGTTTGGTTGGATGTTTCGCATGCTGACACTTGTTGATAGCTCAGCACTGAATTCTACAGCAGTTTGCGGAAGGGTGCCTCTACTGTCACTGTGAACGATTCTCTGCAGTCGTCGTTGATCCCATTCTAGCAGGATCTTTCTCTGGCCGCAACGATGTCGGAGATTTCATTTTACCCGGTTCCTGTTATTCAACATACACTCCTGAAATGGCCCTACGGGAAAATTCCCTGTTTATCTCTACCTCAGAGATGCTGTGTCCCATCGCTCGTGCGCAGACTATAACAACACATTCAAGATCGCTTAAATCTTGGTAACCTGCCATTGTAGCAGCAGCTACCTATACAACAACTGCGCCAGACACTTATTTTACATAGACGTTACCGACCGCAGTGCCATATTCTGCCTGTTTACATATCTCCGTATTTGAAAATGCTTTCCTATATCAGTTTCTTTGGCGCTTCACTGTAGTAATCATTCTACAAATAGTCATCTGAGTGTAAAATGGGTATGTAACTAACGAATGTCGGGAGTGGACTGTTAGACACTTTCATGTCAAACTCAGGGAAAGACGGTGAGCTGCCTGACTTTTCAGCGGAGCAGTCACTTGCAGCCTTAGACACTGCAGCAACTGAAGGGGGGCCGGCCGGACGTCGAGTCAGCTAATACGCGGCCTGACGTCATCGCACATCCCATCGACGACTCTGCTGCTAGGTCAACAACATCCGCGTCTTGAATATGAAAACGACATCTTTGTAAGAGTTGAAATTTTCATCGAATATTGAAAGACATTCATCAACCAGATTATTGTTATAGGGTCTATTAAAAGACTCATCCGATTAAAAAAAAAATTATAACCATTATGTTACTTGAGATGTGTGCGTAAACAACGTACTGTTAGAAAGAGCAAACTCTCGAATTATAGATGGTTCCCACCAGGTAGCGTAAGTGTGCGCTCACTTCAGTTATAGGAAAATTGCTATCGGGACAACAGAAAGCGTATTGTGTTCTACGTTTTGCACAGCGCTGGTCAGTAATAACTATTCAGCGTTGCTTTCGTACTAGGTATGTTGTTGATCCTCCTACATCGCAGAGTATTAGACCATGGCATGAAGAATTCCCAGATACAGGTTGTTTATATAAATGCAAATAGTCGAGCCATCCCCAAGTGTCTGACGCAGACGTCGAATGCATCCGCCATAGATTCACAAGGAATCTGCATAAATCCGTTAGTTTCAACAGCTCAACATTCCCCCATATCCGTCTGGCACGTGTTGCGTCGAGGTTTACCCACTGAACCATATAAAATTCAGCTCCTGCAAGTTCTTCGTGAGAGTAACAAACAACAACGTGTGGATTTCTGAAATTTGGTTCATGTTAAAGTGGAGGATGACGGTTTTCTTCCTCGCTAGATGCTTAGTGACGAGGCAACACTCCATTTAGATGGAAAGGTGAACCATCGTAATGTGGAGATATGGGGTACGAAACAACCACATGAAGTTCTACAACATGAGAGAGACTCTCCAAAATTTAATGAATTTGGTGCACTTTCACCGAAAAAGGCGTATGGTTAATTTTTCTTTGCCGAGAAACTGGTAGAGGAAGTATGTATCTCGATAAGCTTGAGGACTTCCTTTTCCCACACTTGAAGACTGATTCGAACGACTTCATTAACCAACAGGATGGGACACCGCCGCACTGTTATCTGAAAGTGAGGGAATTTTAAAATCAAAGGATTACTGGACTATTTATCGGTTACATTGGACCAAATGATTCAGCCTTGCATTACTGGCCTCCAAGGTCATCCGACTGTGAGTATTTCTTGTGTGTGTGTGGGGGGGGGGGGGGGGAGGGGGCGGGGGGAGAGGTGGTGTAAAAGACTTTAGGTGCCTCGTTAATAAAAACAGTGAATGAACTGAGACATCGCGTGACAGCAGCTATGGAAGCTGTAACTCAAGACGTGCTCACTGCAGTGTGGGAACAACTGGAATACCGAACTGACATATGTCGTGCATCTCAAGTGGGCATATTGAATACCCATGAAGAGGTATGAATAAAGTTTTTTAGTTTTCCATCCATCAAAAAACAAAATTAATTTTGTGTGTCTATTAGTTTCAGAGATATAGATGTGCCAAAGGGGATGATTCTTTCTGATACGCCCTTTATTATTCTATGACCAAAACTTCATGAATATTCAGTGCCATGTAACCAACTGAATAGTGAACAACTTGATTATTTGAAATTACATTTTTGACATCATCATAAAAACTAATATTTATACCAAATTATTACCACAGTTAAAATTGTATACTTAAGAATCTAATTTATGAATGAAAAATTATGTTAATATTGCAGCTGAAAATATATTTGTGTAAATGTGATTGTAAATTAATAGTGCCTATAAAAGTAAGGGAACATGTCGTAGCTCTGTCCAGGTTTTAAGCCCAAGTTTTCGTCTGGCTTGCTCAAATGGGAGAGCCAGTTCTTTCAACATATTCGCTGAAGACAGTAGACTAGTTTTAACACAACTAGTTTGCGAGTAGTTGTGAATGTCAGAAACATTAATTGAAGATTATTATCTTGTGTTGAATTAGGAAGAGACCTTAATATGGATTTTAAACATACTTAAATGAAAATGTAATGGCAAACATAGAGTGTGATACTGAGGTAAACTTGAACTGTCAAGCAACATTATGATATATTAACAGAAAGAGATTTTTTTAATTGAGCAACTTGACAAATTTTATTTAAGTTTTAGAAATCAAATCCTACTAGAACTCTTAGATATGGAAACTCCAAGGTAAGGTCATTCAAGAGCGGGCAGCATGACACGTTGATTTTTCGTGTTAGTACATAATAATAAGTCTTTCACACAGTATAGATAAAAAATTTTGACCAGTGATGAACGATTATTTATTCCTAGTTAGGTACAGATCTTCCTTGAAAGACTATCTAAGATGCAGTCCCATACACATTTTGTCTGTTCTGTTCTAGTCTATTCTTAGAGTTTCACTCACTTAGGTATTCAAAGACTCATTCGCATTTTTATCATTCATGTTATTAGGTATTCAGAGACTCAGATCTTCCTAGATTATTAGATTACCAGATTTGTTACTGCAATTGCTGGATGATCGGTATGATGGTTTCATGGCCCATGTTTAAGGCAGACAATGTTATGTAATTGTTTGTGTTTACTAATACATAACAATTGTTATGTAAAGACAATGAGTTAGGTCTACTAGAGGGACTACTTACTCTGCGCTTGGCCATCCTATTCTCGAGCAAGAGGTTGATATGAAGCGTCACTAGACTTTGGCTTAACGTTCTCCCTATCTTGCGGTTTGGAATACGCATTAGATAGGACAGTCGGAAGACATCGAAAGTTCAAATACGGGAAGCTCGTTTTGTATTATCGCGAGATAAGGGAGAAAGTGCTAGGGATGTTATACACAAGTTGGGTCCCAGTCATTAAAACAAAGGTAATTTTCGCATCAGCAGCACATTCTCATGAAATTTTAATCACCAACTTTCTTCTCAGAGTGTGAAAGTATTTTGTTACTGTCCAGCTACACAGGAATAATCGTTCACCATAGTGAATTGAGAGAAATCAGAGCTCACATGGAAAGATTTACTTGTTTATTTTTCCTGCAAGATCTGAGGGAGTGGAATGGTAGACAAAATAGCTTAAAATTGGTTCGATGAACCCTCTGTCAGGCACTTAAATGTAAACTGCAGAGTAACGATGTAGATGTAGATGTCAGAGAAACACTGATTATCCCTGCTGATTTCCATCCTCATGTATGTAACGGTACTAAATTAACGTTATGATTTCAGCAGGTAAAATACCATCACGGTCATTTACTACGACGATCCGTAATTAATAATAATTGCTTGTTAAAAGTTTCAAGGAACATTGTAAACAGGCCCTTGAAATAGGGAGATTTGCAAATGTGAAAATGCTTCGAAGTGCAAGCAATAGTACGAGACCTGGTGTTTTGTTCTGCGAATGGTTATAATCAATATATTGAGGCTTGGGACCATTACTTCGAAATACAAGTTGTTGCTATTAAACTTGAGTCGTTTATATTAACAAGTGAAGCTCCCGGTAATTTAATACCATTAGCTCCACATCCAAAACTCCGTACGTTAGGAGAATCTTCGAACTGTATAATTTAGCCACAAAAGATTTGGAATGCCCTCCATGGGGGCAGATTCGTAAAACTTTGTGACAAATACTGTGACTGAAACAGTTTGAGATAAAGCTAATATCAGTCACAGCCTAAAGGTGGAGTTCAAGATTGAGAAACAGTCTATAAGTAACACCAGGTGTAGAAGTCTGAAACAGGAATATCACTTGTAAGTAGGCTGTTTACGTTTTCTTATTGGCAACGCCACGTAGCGCCCTGTATGAAAAATCACTGGTTGTGCCGTGTGCAGTCTGTGGCTGGTTTGCATTGTTGTCTGCCATTGTAGCGTTGGGCAGCGCCAGCTCGATGCTAACAGCGTGTAGCGTTGCGCAGTTGGAGGTGAGCCGCCAGCGATGGTGGACGGGGGGAGAGAGATGGCGGAGTTTTGAAATTTGTAAGAATTGGTGTCACGAACTGATATATATATTATGACTATTAAGGTAAATACATTGTTTGTTCTGTATTAAAGTCTTTCATTTGCTAACTATGCTTATCAGTAGTTAGTGCCTTCAGTAGTTTGAATCTTTTATTTAGCTGGCAGTAGTGGCGCTCGCTGTATTGCAGTAGCTTGAGTAACGAAGATTTTTGTGAGGTAAGTGATTTGTGAAACGTATAGGTTAATGTTAATCAGGGCCATTCTTTCGTAGGGATTTTTGGAAGTCAGATTGCGTTGCGCTAAAAATATTGTGTGTCAGCTTAAGCACAGTCGTGTATGAATTGTTCTAAGGGGACGTTTCACACTATAAAAGGTGCTAACCGTCAGTGTAGGGCCTGTGCGACCGCGTCTGCAGCGTCATCTGCTTTGTGTAACGGATGACGGCGAAAGCAACACACGGTAATTCATGTATCGGTAGTTGTTTCAAATCCTTAAAAATGTTGAGTTTTGTGCCTACGAACTACGATTTCCAGGCAGATTTGTTTCCTGTTATCATTTGAAGAAAGCTGCTGCAGAATCGCATCAAATGCTTGTCGAAGTTTTCGGCGAACGTGCTCTTGGAAAAACGCAGTGTATCGAGTGGTTAAACAAAATGAAAGGTGATGATTTTGACGTAAGAATCAACGAGCGCGGGAAACTACCCAACGAATTGCAGGCCTTATTGGATGAAGATGGTACTCAGACTCAACAGGAACTCACGGAATAATTGAATGTGACACAGAAAGACGTTTCTCGTCGGTTTAAAGTTGTGGGAAACGTGCAGAAAGTAGGAAAATGGGTTCCACATGGACTGAATGAAAGATAGCAAGCAAATCGAAAGACCACCTGTGAAATGCTGCTCGCCAGATACAAAAGAATATTGATAGTTGACGAAAAATGGATATACACTCCTGGAAATGGATAAAAGAACACATTGACACCGGTGTGTCAGACCCACCATACTTGCTCCGGACACTGCGAGAGGGCTGTACAAGCAACGATCACACGCACGGCACAGCGGACACACCAGGAACCGCGGTGTTGGCCGTCGAATGGCGATAGCTGCGCAGCATTTGTGCACCGCCGCCGTCAGTGTCAGCCAGTTTGCCGTGGCATACGGAGCTCCATCGCAGTCTTTAACACTGGTAGCATGCCACGACAGCGTGGACGTGAACCGTATGTGCAGCTGACGGACTTTGAGCGAGGGCGTATAGAGGGCATGCGGGAGGCCGGGTGGACGTACCGCCGAATTGCTCAACACGTGGGGCGTGAGGTCTCCACAGTACATCGATGTTGTCGCCAGTGGTCGGCGGAAGGTGCACGTGCCCGTCGACCTGGGACTGGACCGCTGCGACGCACGGATGCACGCCAAGACCGTAGGATCCTACGCAGTGCCGTAGGGGACCGCACCGCCACTTCCCAGCAAATTAGGGACACTGTTGCTCCTGGGGTATCGGCGAGGACCATTCGCAACCGTCTCCATGAAGCTGGGCTACGGTCCCGCACACCGTTAGGCCGTCTTCCGCTGACGCCCCAACATTGTGCAGCCCGCCTCCAGTGGTGTCGCGACAGGCGTGAATGGAGGGACGAATGGAGACGTGTCGTCTTCAGCGATGAGAGTCGCTTCTGCCTTGGTGGCAATGATGGTCGTATGCGTGTTTGGCGCCGTGCAGGTGAGCGCCACAATCAGGACTGCATACGACCGAGGCACACAGGGCCGACACCCGGCATCTTGGTGTGGGGAGCGATCTCCTACACTGGCCGTACACCTCTGGTGATCGTCGAGGGGACACTGAATAGTGCACGGTACATCCAAACCGTCATCGAACCCATCGTTCTACCATTCCTAGACCGGCGAGGGAACTTGCTGTTCCAACAGGACAATGCACGTCCGCATGTATCCCATGCCACCCAACGTACTCTAGAAGGTGTAAGTCAACTACCCTGGCGAGCAAGATCTCCGGATCTGTCCCCCATTGAGCATGTTTGGGACTAGATGAAGTGTCGTCTCACGCGGTCTGCACGTCCAGCACGAACGCTGGTCCAACTGAGGCGCCAGGTGGAAATGGCATGGCAAGCCGTTCCACAGGACTACATCCAGCATCTCTACGATCGTCTCCATGGTAGAATAGCAGCCTGCATTGCTGCGAAAGGTGGATATACACTGTACTAGTGCCGACATTGTGCATACTCTGTTGCCTGTTTCTATGTACCTGTGGTTCTGTCAGTGTGATCATGTGATGTATCTGACCCCAGGAATGTGTCAATAAAGTTTCACCTTCCTGGGACAATTAATTCACGGTATTCTTACTTGAATTTCCAGGAGTGTATTTTGAGAATCCTAAGCATCGTAAATCTCGAGTGAATCGAGGCAAACCATCGCCTTCCACTTAAAGACCAAATCGTTATGGAAAGAAGACAATGCTCTGTGTCTGGTGTTATGAGAAGTGTGTCGTATATTATGAGGTGCTACAACCTGGTGAAACCCTTGACACTGTTCTCTACCAAGCAAAATAGTCAATTTAAATAGAGCATTACGTGCAAAACGGCCCGAATGGAGTCCGAAAAACGATCCAGGCGTTCAGTTTGTAAATACCAGGGCATGCGGCTTACTCTCTATACTTGGCACAGCTCGATTGCCATCTATTTGCATCGCTGGGACAAGCTCTGGCTGAACAACGCTTCGTATGAAAACGTGCGGAAACTGACTGCTGACTAGTTCGCTGCAAAAGAAGAACAGTTTTCTTGACGTGGCTTTCATAGCCTGCCGGAGAGCTAGGAGAAATATACAAATAGCAATGAAGAAAATTTTAAATAAAATATTGTTTTTCAGTTTCAAGAAATAGACCTGTAATAATAGCAACCAAAATCCGGTTCCATACTTCTACACCTGGTACATTCAAACAGTTACTTGGAATACGAGAAATATCGTTCCTCCTGTATTTGACGTTTACGATACACAACGCCCTCTTGCGTGTTTTTGAACGACGTAGGGTGAAGCTGACCTAGGAACCCTCTGATCCTCAGTTAGCGCAAACAAGTACTTAAGCAAATGATAATTTAAGTAAGAGTGAATACACCTGCCAATCACCTGCAAATGGAGAATGTATGAATGTCGGAATCCACTAGCGCAATAAGAAGGGCATGGGTAGTTGAAGAGCTACGTATTTCTTTGATATGAAACTGTAATTATTTATTTGACGTAAAATTTCAGTCTCTTTTGTGGAACGAAAACTTTTGATAGCAGTCAAATGACACATTTGTACAAAACATGTATCGTTATGGTTAGCCTCCGCAGGACAGAGTCGTCGCATGTGAACGTTTAACGATGCATTTGCAACTTCTGTTGGTCACAGTGAAGATGCAGGAATGGTGGCTAGCTGACCGGAAGCGGTAGAGTCAGCGCAGAATTCATCAAAGGACCGGAACCACTCGCTGGACGGAAAGCTACAGGGACGTTTTTCAGACTCCGCGTCCAATTACGCGAGCCACGGAGGTGGAAGCAATACAGGGACACACGTAGGGGTCTTCGGTGACGGGCTCTCTACTCTTCCCGAACATCTCTCTCCTTGTCTCTCTCTTCCCTCATTCACATTCTCTCTCTCTCTCTCTCTCTCTCTCTCTCTCTCTCACACACACACACACACACACACACAAATATACACACAGATAGAAAGAGTAAAGAGACGAAAAACGAGTTATTTTTATTTATCTTTATTTCTAATAAGTGAAGGTGCTGCAGAGACAGCATTAATATCCCGGGCGGTCATTGTCTTTGGATATAAGAAAATTGTCATTAGACCTCCAATTAATTTCCCTTTTGTTATTTATAGCCCACACTTGTCTGTAACTTAAAAGACGTCGTTTAAGTAGAGGAAAGAGTAGTGCCTTGGGAAACTTGACATATTTTGGCCTTTAGCCGTCACTGTAATAGAAGTTAAATAAATGTTACACTTATTTCGAAGTGATAGCATTTACTTTACAAATGCTGCAGTTTTTTTTCTAAAATTACAAATTTTACTTGAGAAATCCCAATTCTTCCAACTGTGAAAACCGGTTCCAACGTACAACATATGTACCTGGGAACAAATATTCTATTCAAAATTAAAAGTGTTACAACGAAGAATATAGTCTATGTGCTACAATACTACCATGTTGCACGCCAACAATCAGTAAGGGAAACCAGATTAATTAAAAGTATTTTAAAATACCAGTTATAAGTTAAAAACATTCTGCAGCATAAGCAGTGGGTAAGTAACAAAAAGTTACGTTTCAAAACAGACAAATTCTTAAGGCACTAAAGGAAGTCGCTTGATTTACAATTATCACGTATCCATATTAGGAGCCCTTCTTCCGTTTCAAATTACAAAGTGGTGCACAGTTAGCGAAGTGTGGTCTTACCGTCCACCCGTTAGGTAACTACATTCAAAAAATACACAGAATTTTTTTCACGGTCAAACTCTATAAGTGGCGAATTAACTTCTTCCAAATCACTTTAATGTATTACACAGAACGTAAAAATGTAGAACTATTAGTGGTTACAAACTCTGCACAAGTCGGAACCTCAAGACTCACAACAACAAAACTGTATAAATTGCTGGAAAATCCTTGTGGCAGTTTCTACTGCGGCCTGATTTTAAAATCGCTCACTAGATTGAAACACCGATGATGAAAAATCATTTATTCTAGGGACACTATTCTCCATATGCAACAACTTACCCCTACTCGATATTTTGCTCCAATTAGGCAGGCATCTGGACCATGATCAATAACAGGTACTGAGATGTGTTTCATAATGTGAGAATCTAGGCCAAAATCGTAAGCGTTTTTTTGTGTTTCCATCAGTCGTACAAGTACGGCGATGATTCTTCATTAATCTTCTTGCAGTTGCACAAACTACTCTGAAAAATGCAAGAACTGGCGCAACTGATCGTAAAGGGAACGCGAACTTTATGATCCTTAGCAAGTACTGTAGTTAAAAAATACTCACAAATTCAGGACATTATCAAATATTTAAGCGACTATATAACTGAAAAATATGAAGAATAGCAAGTAATTGCTGACGAACTGAAGACATCCAAATGGAAACGGTACATGAAGGCACCAGATCGATAAATGCTCCTATCGTAGGACAGAAAAGATGAGTATATTCTGGGAAGATTTAGGGACGCAAAAGAACGGAATTTTACTCCACAGTTATTTTGACATTGTATCGTCATAAATTCGCAAACCAATGTAGGTTTAATTTACTTTGGTGTGCTTGAACCTGTCCAGTATAACGTACTGCTTCCCCAGGGTAGGAAAGCCGTATCAACACTTCAAAGTCACGTACTGCGGAATGTTTTTGTTTTACTTTTAAATTCAAGTACTTACTTCAGTGCAGGAAAGACTAAAAAAACACAAATACGATATCGAACGAATTATTAAATACTGTGCGAAGTGTATGATAATAGTGTGCGTAAATAGTTTATATTACGATACGACCATATTACGTAGATAAACTTACAGTGCTTATAAAAACGTAGAGTAGTTGCACAAAAAAGGAACGTGGGTACACAGTTCATATGAAGAAGCAGCTTCAAAACTTGTGCTAAGTACTCCATGTCCAGATACTGCTGTTAAGAAACGTCACTTGTCAAGTGGCGTCTGGACCCGTAAGACGTTCCCCTAATCTAGCAGTTGCATGAGAGTATTTATTATTATGCTTCTTAAACGTCGTTTGTAAAGTAACTCATAAGAACGATGTGACCAACCACTTGATGAAATAGTATGAAATCACACACAGATGAAACGACAATCTGCCATTATCAAATGTGAAACAATGTTTATGATGAACCACGAAGTGCAGTCAACAATGTGATAGGAGATGCTGGCTCTTCGACATCCAGGTATTTGAAGACAAGGAGCATGAAGCATCAACAGACACCAAAAAATTCACTTATAATTTGACTAATTAGACAAACTGATAATTCATTTGTCCACTTAACTAGCTGAGAATTGTTATTGTTGACCAATGAACCGATGGGCCAGAGTTTGTCCACCTAATTGGGAACTCTACCGATTTTTGGTTAAATCCAACTTACCTATGAGCTGAGCGAACGTATCGTTTCGAAATATCTGAAAATTTACCGAATGAATCTAAATGAGATGTTGTATCTGAAACAAAAGAAAAACAGTAGCAGTACAATGAATCATGCAGTAAACTACACTGAAAAATTCGTGCAACAAATAATAAACTATTTAAAAGTATACATCTTGTTATTGCATCTTCACTCGAAATTTAATGTTTAATGCAACCTGCCACTTTGATTTCTGGCAGTTGATTGTCCTTATGAGAATGAGTAACTTCTTCCGCATGCCTAATTGCTCTTCCTAGAGTCAGGATACCCGATTGCGACTGACGAAAAAATGAATGAACGATTGAGACAGACAACCCAAGTCATGGGACCTGTCCTGGCACAGACGCAGAAATGATAATGCGGGAGTTATAGACGGTGCGGACCAGTTATTTCTGGTATCTCGCTTACTTACTGGACGCTGAGAATTTGCTCACTTTTCGTGACTTAATCTATCAGCCCCACAACCAGGACCAGGACCGGTTACTCCGTCATCGACAACGTAAACAGGTAGTACGCCATATAGGACCTCGTGAGTCGAATCTACAAGCTACAGTCACACTTAAAACAACGCTCACACATCGCGAGGGAAATGGATGTGAATAAAGTAAACTTTCCCCACTTTCGATGATGGTCCCTTACAACACAAACTACTCGAAGTGACACACAACATTAAAATCTTATCCACATCCGGCCATCCTGATTCAAGTTTCCTGCGATTTCACTAAATCCCGTTGGGCAAATCCCGGGATGGTTCCATTAGAAAGGGCACGGCGGATTTCTTTCCCCACCCTTCCCCGATCCGATGAGACCGATGACCTCGCTATCAGGTCTCCTCCTCCAAATCAACCAACCATTAAAATCTTTATTGCTGTCGCTACGTCGAAAGAATCACAGAACTCATTTCATACTTGTAATGGATCTTTAAGTTCTGGAAGGCAATTTTTCAGTTAATAACTGAACTGTTGCCGTAGGTCCGTTCTTGTTCATGTTCGGAAATTACTCGTTCCTTGTACTCCTTCATAATAATCACTCCAAAAATCGAACATGGTTTCTCCATTTTCCTGTGACGTATCAACATATAGCACCTCCTCGCTGATAGTCAAAAATTGCTCTTAGCTCTATGGGGCTTAACATGTGAGGTCATCAGTCGCCTAGACTTAGTATTACTTAAACGTAAGTAACCTAAGGACATCACACACACCGTGCCCGAGGCAGGATTCGAACCTGCGACCGCAGCATACTGATGGTCGTTTCAACAAGTGCAAACTGATATTTTTTTATCTGTTTTGAGTACTTCTAATATACTACGCATTTGTGAGCACATGTTATTTAGTCATGTTCCGAACAACGTGTAACAACAAAATGACAATTATATCAACACATTCAGCTGACTGTAAGCGCTTTTTGATTTCTGTTTTGATATAACTATACTGATTCCGTTCAGATTATCTGTACTGGCTGGATACCGTATGATTTTTGTACGTACCAGTTATTGCGGTTAGTTTACTGCTTGCTAAGTAATTTTCTACGCAAATTTCACGACGAGCCACCGCTCTAGGCCGCGGACTTACATAAAAATGCTCCACATATAAAAAAATCTGGATTTATGAGCTTGAATTGAACAGCAGCATGGCTCTTCAGGACACTGTACAATACGCCTTTGGTCAGCATTCATAGAGCGACGTAGTGATGAATTGTATAGACCCACCATGATCTACAATGAAGTGAAAAAGAAATGGCTCTGAGCACTATGGGACTTAGCATCTGTGGTCATCAGTCCCCTAGAACTTAGAACTACTTAAACCTAACTAACCTATGGACGTCACACACATCCATGCCCGAGGCAGGATTCGAACCTGCGACCGTAGCAGTCTCGCGGTTCCGGACTGAGCGACTAAAACCGCTAGACCACCGCGGCCGGCAAAATGAAGTGACAAAAGTCATGGAACAGCGATTTGCCCGTATACATATGGCAGTAGCATCGCGTACACAAGGCACATAAGGGCAGTGCATTGACGGAGTGTCATTTGTAATCAGGTGATTGATATGAACAGCTTTCCACTGTATTATGGGCGCATGACGAAAATTAACTTTCAACTCGAAATAGTAGTTGGAGCTAGACGCATGGTTCATTCCATTCCCGAAATCGTTGGGGATCACAATACTCCGAGATCCTCGGTGTCAAGAGTGTGCCGAGCGTAGGCCTACCAGATTTCAAGCAACACCTTTCACCACTAACAGCGCAGTGACAGACGGCCTCCATTTAACGACCGAGTGCATCGGCTCGAGCCTAGAGTTGCCATTTGTAATAGACGAGTAACGTTGTGTGAAATAATAGCATAAATCAGTGTAGAACGTACAACGAACGTGTCCGATAGAATGGTGCGGCGAAATTTGGCGTCAATTGGCAATGGCGACCGTTGGGAGTGCCCTTGTTAACAGCACATCGCCTCTAGCGCCTCTCCCGGGCTTGTGACCATATCGGTTGGACTTTAGATGGCTGGAGAACAGCGACTTGGTCAGAAGAACCCCGATTTCAGTTGGTAATAGCTAATGGTAGCATTCGGGTGTGTCGCAGACCCCATGTACCCAAGGACCCAAGATCTCAACAAGACACTGTGCAAAGCAAGCGGTGGTCCCATAATGGTGTAGGCTGTCCTCTGGTCCAGCTGAACTGGTAACTGATTTGAAATTTTTATGTTCAGCTACTTGCACACCATTTTCAGCGATTCGCGGACTTTCTGTTCTCAGACAACGATGGAATTTTTATGAATAACAGTACAGAATGTCATCAGGCCACAATTGTTTGCTGGTTAGTTTCAAGAATATTCTGGACAGTTCGAGAGAATGATCTGACCACCTGTATTGCCCGACGTGAATCCCATCGAACATTTGTGGGACAAAGTCAAGAGATCGGTTCGTGCGTAAAATTCTGAACTGTCAACACTTTCGTAGTTATGGATGGCTATAGATAGCATGCCTCTGTATTTCTGCAGAGAACTTCCAACGACATGTTGAGTCCATGTCAGGTCGAGATGCTGCCCTATGCAGGAGAAAAGGTGATCCGACACGATATTAAGAGATCCCATGACTTTTGTCACCTAAGTGTAATAGCCGTGTTAGACAGTTACCACAAAAGCAAATAGAGCTTCATCATAAATTTAGGCCGGTACGTGTGGCCGAGCGGTTCTAGGCGCTTCAGTCTGGAACCGCGCGACCGCTACGGTTGCAGGTTCGAATCCTGCCTCGGGCATGACTGTGTGTGATGTCCATAGGTTAGTTAGGTTTAAGTAGTTCTACGTTCTAGGGGACTGATGACCTCAGAAGCTAAGTCTCGTAGTGCTCAGAGCCGTTTGAACCATATATTTAGCCGAAACGTAGTTCACAAATTCCGAACGAAGCAAAGAACGAGTTTAAGGAGAGCAGTGCGAGAATCTTTCATTGAGTTGAAACGTAAAATGTTGACAACACATCTGAGTATAAATTATAAAAATTTTGGCCTTACCTGAAGTCAATAACTGGATCGTAATCATCTTTACGGTAAGTCAGCGAGCATAATGGCACTGAATCAGAAGGTAGCACAGAGAAGGTCGACGTATGGAATTCAGCACGCCGAAATAGTTTCTGCGAAGAATTTCATGATACAGTTTTTCACGGCACAAACTCCAAAATGGCAAGTGTTGCATCGACTGAAATCGATCAGTAGTAAATGAAATGTCATGTGACGAGGGCCTCCCGTCGGGTAGACCGTTCGCCTGGTGCAAGTCTTCCAATTTGACGCCACTTCGGCGACTTGCGCGTCGATGGGGATGAAATGATGATGATTAGGACAACACAACACCCAGTCCCTGAGCGGAGGAAATCTCCGACCCAGCCGGGAATCGAACCCGGACTCCTTGGATTGACAGTCTGTCGCGCCGACCACTCAGCTACCGAGGCGGACTCGATCAGTAGTGAAAAGGTATTGAGATATGACGGTATACCCGTGTAATTATTCAGAATTTATTAAAATTACCGTCCGGAACGACTAAAAAGAGGGACAGTTAAAAAGGAAAAACATAGGAAAAGCAGGTATCAGCTGATATTAGCTGGCAAATATTAAGTAAATGTAATTCATCCGCGAATTGAGTAATTTACAAAACACTTCTTCGACCGGTACTTGTGTTGTTGTTCAATTTGATGCCAGCACCAAGTTGCATTAACAGAAGAGAGGGAGAATGCGAAGGAACAACGAATTGCGGCGCGTTTCGTCACGGGAAGTTGTCTGAACGCGGGAGTATTTTCAACAAAATTCACGGCAGGCGACTAAAGAGAAGCGTTGTGTATCACTGAAAGGTGAGAAGGTCTACTCAGCGTCGATAAATTCATAGTGAGATTGGCAGACATACAGATAGATTCGTAACGGGGAACGACCAAGTAACAGATCATAAGTGCGTGATCTAGCTATTGGAGGTAAGACGCGTATTTCTGTTGCCTGCACTAGGCACAGAGCAGCAGTGTTCACACACCCTATCTTAATCATGAGATAAATTACTGATGTTACAAGAAGCACGGTATCTACTACAAATAGCAGTAAGAAAAGTCCTTACATCGGTGATTTGTGATCAGGGTGTAGGCAACGGTACTTCCCGGCTTCTAGAGGCAAATACTCGTTTCAACCTCTGGCGTTTCCTTAGCGGGTCAATTTAATTCAGGGTCAGCTGTGGTTCATTTCAGTTTGACAGCATTTACCAATGGTATGTAGTCCTACTTTATAATATAATAATGATGTTCCAGACGTAAATTGTCCTCAATTGAATCTCCAGCCGCGGATTACCAGGAAGGGGTGGAAACTATCTGCGTCGAGTGTAATCCGTGGAATAGTGCGAAAGTGTTCATATGTCTGCGAGCCGTGTAACTGAGGCGGAACATGGGGACCAGCCTGGCATTCACCTAGCGGGATGTGGAAAACCACCTAAAAACCACATACAGCCTGGTCGACACATAGGCCCTCGTCGTTAATCCACCGGGCGGGAAAGGGAAAGCTAAAAAGGGAAAGGAGTATAAGAGTGTCTTTACAAGACAGATGAATTTTAAGGCAACGTTATAGAAAGGGAAATGGACGTAATGAAGTTAAGATACGATACTGTGAGATGATTTGACAAGGCTCTGTAAGATCTAAGTCGAAACAAGGCTCTGGGAGTATACGGTAACCCATCAGACCTACCCATGGCTTAGGGAGAGCAAGCCGTGACGAAACTCTTCCATCTGAAGTGCAAGATGTATGAGACAGGCTTAATACCCTCCGACTTCATTAGCTCTACGTGTACCAAGCGAGGTGGCGCAGTGGTTAGCACACTGGTCTCGCATTCGGGAGGACGACGGTTCAATCACGCGTCCGGCCATCCTGATTTAGGTTTTTCGTGATTTCCCTAAATCGCTCCAGGCAAATGCCGGGATGGTTCCTCTGAAAAGGCACGGCCGACTTCCTTCCCTAATCCGATGAGACCGATGACCTCGCTGTTTGGTCTCTTCCCCCAAAACCAACCAACCAACCAACCCTACGTGTCGCAATGGGATGAAATTACAGGGTTTCGAAAAAAGCGATCCTTTATTTTTTTTTTTGGGGGGGGGGGGGCAGTCTGAGACGCCCGCTAAGCCTGCAGGGCAGAACAGGTGATTAGGATTGTGGAAAGGGCCAAATAAGGTGTCGGCAAAGTTCACTTTACACCTTTATACCGAAACGGAACATAGCCGAGGCTTTAGAACTACGAGTTTCAAATGGCAATTATTTCACGGCTGAAGGTCACCAAACAAGAAACCTTAAAAGCCAACAAAATAAAAATGCAGCTAAAATAGCAAATAAAATTTTTAAAATATATATTGGTATCACAGCTAGGCTGGAAAGCTTAAAGGAAAAAGTAGATACAAGAGATGTAAGCAAGGTGCAATACAAGCGGTTGAGGGCATCAATTGAATTTGAAAATTTTAAAATATATCCTTTCAATCTTTTAAGGCAGAAGGCCGCAATGGTTTTGCTTAAAGGGTAATTGCAAGAATAAGTTTTAAGCGGCTTCAGACCCACAAATGATTTTCCAAAATTCAAAAAATACAAAAAGTCTAGTGAAAATAAGAAATTTTAAATTACTGGCTACGCTAGCTATAAACAAAAACCGGTGAGGGAAATAAAGAAAACGGCAATCAGAAGTCTCCAGGTAGGTCGGTCTGCCCTCGTTCACTTATGTGAGACAGGTGGTGAGCCCAGCTACACTTTATCCATCGGAACGCAACCAGGGGACAGCCACCGACCGACCGACACAACGACCTGATTGCCACCATTAGAACTGAAACACCAAAAGTTACGAACATGATTATCCACAATGAAATACGTATTAGCTGTCAAAACTACACACCATGTTGGACAGCGACAACGGGTGAGGAAAGGACGCTCCCTGAAATTACGTCAGTCGCCAGGGCAGGTAACCGGAACAGTACGGGCCACAATGTAGAAAATTCCGCTGGTACACTTCAATTTTAAATACGGTAATATTGTTAACTTAACCCGAAAGGAAATCTGACTGAATTTACGTCAGTGGCCAGAGCATGTAACCAAAACACTAACGGCCACAAGGCAGAAAATTCCGCTGGGGCACTCTAATTGTAGTCAACCAATATTGCACCGCATGACTGCTAAATTTCAGCGATAGAAACACTTGCTCACAGGAAAACCGCCCCAACAGCGAACCACCGAATCTAGCCACACAACTTGAATGGACGTGGCTTGGGTAGTTGGAACCATTACTCAACTTCGACGTCCTGGGTCGGTGAACCACAAAGCTTGTAGCGACCGTACACCTACATACATGCTCCGACACTGCGCCGGGACCGCCAGAGGACCCAGCCGACGACACCGCGCGGAGGTGACTTCCCTGGTCCGCAGCAATCTACCGACTACCCGCTGATCCGTCCGCGACTGCTGCTTCATGGCGACTGCACTGCCGGTGAGTCTCACACTCACTTCCAGACACACGACGGCGGAAATACTGGCTCGGACCCGACCATGCAGAGGAAACGCACCCACTGCACCAAGGAAGGACCGGCCCAAGTCCGACGAGATGGTAACTGAAGGCGCCCAGAAGCGCTCAGAAAACCAGTTACATGTCGCCCTATGAGATGACCGACTTCTCAGATCCAGTATGCTGACAACATTTAAAATAACATGTCAAAGTAAATCACGCCAACTACACACACAACCTGACAAACACTTGCACGAAGACCTGAACGATACACAACAGTAACTAAGCACGCACGAAGACAAATCAGGAGTCGATGCACACATACATAGCCGACTCAAGAACGATCGGTGAGCCAAAACGCGTCGTCTTGTAGGACGGCCGACCGACGATCTGCCAAGACCATGGCTTGGCTCAAGTGATACGTGGCAACAATGGTCGGGCGAGCCATGTCGGCGCAGACCTCTGTGCTGCTTCAACCCGACTGCACTAGGGCCGCATTGCGACTCCCCGACTGGTGGGTCCAGACTGCGCTCCAGACACGCTCCAACCGACTGGTAGACCGAACTCGTGACCCGAGCTCCCTCATCCGACAGACAACGACCGGGAAGTAATAGCAGTCGAGCAAAGATACTACGCGAGGGGATATATCGATACGTGGTCAGTGACAGTAGTAATGTAAATTAACGTAGTGATGTGGAAATGCGTTCAAACAGGTTGTAAAATACATGATGGCGGGAACGAGAGCCACGCACGGCTCAGTCTATATTAGGCGTTAATATATCTCTCATGATGAAAAGATTTTCTTGCTATTAGAAGTCTGCGATTTACAACCTTTCTATTTCTGTCGTTATTTCAGTCCATGTTGTTGCTGTTGTCTTCAATTCATAGAGTAGTCTTCATGATGTTCCATCCTGTGCTCGTTTCTGCATCTCTAAATAACTACTGCAACCTACATTCTTCTGAATGTGCTTTCTATATTCACCTCTTGGTCTCCCTCTATCACTAATAGCCCCGACGCGCCCCTCCCCCCTCTCCCCACACACACATATACACACTTCCGTCCAGTACTAAGCTGGTGGTTCCTTGATGTCTCAGGTTGTGTCCTATCAACAGATCCCTTATTTTGGCCGAGTTCTGCCACAAATTTCTTGTCTCCCGATTTCTAATCAGTAGCTGCTCGTTACTTACGTAATCTTCCTATCTAATCTTTAACATTCTTCTGCGTCCCCACATTTCGAAAGCTTCTATTCTCTTTTTGTTTAAAACGTTTTTTGTGTCCATGTGTAACTTGTATACATGGCTACATTCTACATAAATACTTTTAGAAAATATTTCATAATCCTCATATCTATATTATACGATTACAAATTTCTCTTATTCAGAAATGCTTTTCTTTTCAATGACGGTCTTCAGTTTTATCCTCTCTATTTGGCCATCGTCATTATTTTGCTGCCCAAATAGAAAATTATCAGCTACTTCAAGTATCTCATATTCGTTATCTTATCCTCTTGGCATCACCTGCTTTAATCCGACTGCATTCCACAATCTGTGTTTTGATTTTGTTGATATTCATCTTATATCCTTCTTTCAAGACAGTGTTCTTTCCGTTCAGCTGCTCTTGCAAGTGCTTTGCTGTCTCTGATAGAATTACAATGTCGTCGGCAAGCTTCAAAGTTTTCTTTCATTCCTATTCTAAATTTTTCTTTAGTTTCCTTTACTGCTTGTTCATTGCGAAGATTGAATAACATCGGGGATAGACTTCAATCCTCTCCCACTCCCTTGTCAACTACTGCTTCCCTTTCGTGTCCCTCGACTCTCATTACTGCCGTCTGGCTTTCGTAGAAGTTGAAAATTGTATTTAGAGTCCTGTATCTTGATCTTTTACCTTCAGAATTTTGAACCTTGGGTCAAAGGTGCCTACAACCTTCTTCTGTAAAGGTGCAAAAATGTGGCTCTTTGGGACGTCGTCATACGTTTAATGACGTCGTATTGGCACGAAATTTCTACAAAATTATACCCAGTGCCAGCGTGGACGTGTGACACGATGAGAAGGTGGTCACAGCCCATACCCACGTTTCCCCCGTGTTTTTAAGTAGTTGCGATGGAGGTCAGTACCGCGACACCCATGGTTGAAATAACACACTTTTCTTACGCCTGGCTGAGGAAAACTGTTAACACACACCGTAACGCAGAATCGACTTGGAAAGACGTAGGACGGTGGCATAAAGGGCGTCAATCCCTTTCCCTGAGGTGTTCGTATCCACATATTTCGTAGTCGGAAACGGCAGTTCACACTGCAATTAGAGTAACAGGAAGATGTTGAGAATATTTTACACTGCCGACACCCTCGCGCTTTTTAATGCTGTAAGGACACCGTGATACTGCATCCCCATTTAACGTGATCGCATCCATCTGAAATGCGGTGCGACCGTAATTTTTACTCTCGTGTAGGGCTTGGAATTCATATCGGGTGTTCATTTTTAACATGTTCGTGAAAAAAACAGCAGTGGCTTCCTCTAAGATCCAACAGTTTCACAACATCTTCAGTGCCACCCATACCTCTGCTGAGCACGCTACAAATGTATCAGTCAGAAATTTCGACACTAAATCAGCCGAGCGGATGATCTAGTGCCCGAGGTTTAAGCACGCCTTTCACAGCTCTTGGGTGCGTTTTGCGTACTTCTAGACGCAACAACAGCCTCAAGACGGATTTGGTGCCTAAGTTTCTGACAAGTACGGTGCTAACGTGATCAACAAAGCTGCTTGAGTGGCACCGAGGATGTTGCCGAACGAACGTGGAAGGGGGGAGGGAACCTTCAGCTGTCCTTTATTTTGTACAGTTTGGTAAGTCACGTCTTCAGGTAGCTTTTAGCATCTTGTAGAAAAATTGTAGAAGGAGACCTGGGATCAAATGGGTATCTGTGGCAACATTAATACCGAGCGTGATTAGCTTTCTGTACGTCGTCTAGCGTGGAGCAATGGACCAAGTCAATCTTTGAACCGAATATCACAACAATACTATCAGTGAAGGAAGGTATAAGACGCGTGTACTCATTACTAGTACAAAACTGGCTCATGCACTTCTCTGCAGACCTGTGGGGCTCGATTTCTGAGATGTACGTTGATACGGCGGTATGGGGGGGGGGGGGGATGTACTTAAGTTCCAACATTTATGTATTGAGCCTATTTTGTGTGCTTGCCAGTTGAATAACATTTACAGTGGCCAGAGGTCGACACCTTCTGCCTAGATATTCTGCTGAAAGAGTGGCAGATAATCAAAGCTTTGGTATCTGTATATTTTGTATCTGTATCTACCGTGAAACCACTCTCAGCAACTGAGGCTACAACTGCACCAACAAAGTAATGTGTTATTTTTATTATTTAATATTAGGTGTCGAATAAGTTAATATCTATTTTGACTGTTAATGGACCGCACCTGCTCCTCGCTCATGTATCCATTAATGAACCCGTCCAAAGGAAGTCATAAGTGGAACGTACTATTTGGGTCCAAATATACGACAGGAAACAGTAGGGCAATAATTACCAAACACACACAGGTTGTGTCAAATAATGTTCATTAACTTGCACAATTTAAATACAATAAAATCGATCAATTTAACAAGCAAAATAAATTTTTTTCTTAACTCTCAGTTGAAATCTGCATTTCAAATGCATAAAAACATAAACAAATTTTGTGTCGATGTAAATACTTAAGACAATCAAATCTTTCCAAACTATGTACCCGCAAGACTCTCCTGTACAATGACTTCTCTTCTGCAGTATAAACTCGTACCAAGGTACAAAATTAAGGCGTAACATAACGCACACAAGTAACCATAAGGCAGCTTCCAAAACTTGAGCGCTTGGCAGTGAAGACACCGGACACACGAGCTTCTGACTAAACAATAATCCAAGTAAGGCCAGTGCAGGTAGGCGTTAATTAAATAACAGAAAATTAATAAAAAATCTGTGCCTCGGCATCTAAACATACCCTGAAGACATATGCCCTTGAAAGCCTCGTTTATAATAATTGATCTTCACTACCAGCATACAAATATGATAGAAACGGCTCATAAGGGAATATAGAATTAATAAGGTGGAGCCTCCAGCAATCTGATCGGGTACTAATTACAGAGTGACTCAGTTTTACAAGTTCCTTTTCGAGCGAAAGGAGCATCCACCAAGGAGGCGGAGGAACGAGCTACAAAGCTTAACGACCTGACAGAGCCAGGAACAAAGAGAACTGCAATACACAACTTAAGGAGGAGATCGAGACAGGAGGCCAGCTACATGGAGCCCGGTGTAACGAAACACAGTTACACTGGCAAACGGCCAAGTCGTCAACCCCCGGTGCCATGTCCCACCGTACTGGAATAAGTACTACACAGCGCTTCGCCCAGATGAACCATAAATCAACTATAACTGCACAATTAAGATTGCATATTGAAATTACATAATGGAATAAGACGTAACACTGAAACAGGAACACTCATCAATTTTTTAAACTCAACAATTAAAAACTCATTTGAACACTGCAATACAAGCGTAAATTAGATTGTTCCTTGGAACGTAATAGCAACAGCTGAGTACTACCTTAAACGGGCGAGAGCCCACCAGAACTAAACTTTCATGGAATATTATTTAGTTACCCTTTAATTAAGGTGCAAATTTTGGTACATAATCACCAAGGTTAACACAATTTTAGAGCTCACCGGGTTTCCTTACGTCTGGGTGCAGATCCGTCATCAAGTGATAGGAAACTGAGATGGAAAGTCCAAGCCCCGTTATGTCAGGTGTGACATAACTTTGAAATATCAGACCCCTCACTGAAGACAACACTAGTTAACCATTAACAGCATATATAAGCACATAATTGTACCTATTTAAACCGAACACACACCATGGCTCAGTCGTGTTCCGGCACTCGGCCAGTGCACATCGCGCGGTGACGGGCGGTAGCGCGGGCCAGGGTTTACGTCGCGAGCAGTGCTGAGGTGGAGAGCTGAGCAGCGTGTGCGAGCGCTGTTAACGTTTGTTTCTGTATAACTGCTGTAAGTAAGATGTCGACAATTAACAGAGCGAACAGCGTTCAGTGTGTTTTCGATCGCGCTGCCTTGCGACCGACGGCGTTTGAAATTCATGAGTGGATCTTTGAGGATTTGAAATTGCCTGAAGATATAGTCGACACATTCCAGTTGGACTTTGTGCAGTACTCGTTATTTATCAAATTTATTTCGAGTGACACTTACGAGAAATTCGCTCAGGAGCATGTTGGTGTGAGACCATTCCGTCATAATGATGGCAGTATTAGTAATGTCCAAATCGTGCCTTCGGGATACGGAATAAGAACCGTCAGGGTATTTAATGTGCCACCTGAGTGCCCTAATGATCTGATTGCATGTTCTCTGTCACTGTACGGCGCTGTTTTGTCAGTTACAAATGAAAAATGGTCGAGTGCCTATCGCTACCAAGTTAACAGCGGGGTGCGCAGTGTACGTGTAGACTTGAAACAGCATATACCTTCGTATGTTGCCATTGGCGGCTGTCGTGCACAGGTAACTTACATTGGTCAACCCCCTACCTGTTCGATCTGCCATTCAACTGAACATCTGCGGATGAACTGTACACGTAGACGTCCATTTCAACTTCCACGGGAACGTCCTGCAGACGGTAGTGAAAAGCTAGTACCACTATTGAGTGAGGTGGTCGCGGGGACTGTACCACCACCCCGGCAGCCGGAACATGTCAGCGAGGCGGAGGTGCCAGTTCAGGTGGAATGCAGTGCCAAAGACATTCGCGGTAGGACGGACGTCGATTCGGCACCGTCATCCTCACCGGGGCAGTTACCGCTGGATACCAACGATGCGCCAGCCACCTCTGAAACTAAGCCGTGTGAGATACAGGAGCGGGTGCAGATCAGTTTGCCTGAACCACCCCTATCGGTAGAGACTGTAGCAGACACGAAGAAAGGCCGCCGAAGGAGAAGCAAAGGGAATAGTAGCAAAGAGGAAAAGTCGAATGTTTTAGGACCCTTACACATGTCAGAAAGTGGCAGCGAGACTGAACCTCAATCTTCTTGCTCCGTGCGCTGCGAGGACACCGCGAGGCAAGAACGCATTCGTGAACAAACCAAACACCTGAAGGCACTACTGAGCGCTGAAAGGGATCAGAGCACCGTAACGGCCAAGAGGAAGAGCGAGCAGAGCAGCGAGCAGCTGCAGCAGCGATCTCGCAGGAACTCGCTGACGTCAGTCGCAGCCCCACGTGGTGGCCAGGCGGATGCGACCACGCTGACAGACTCAGCCGGCGGTGGCGGGCAGGGCGGCTCGCGCACGGCGCAGCACCCCGACAGCAATGAGCCGTGGTGGCAGCAGAACGAGGAGATGCAGCAGTAGCTGCTCTCGCGCATGACCATCGCGCTGCGACCTTCCCCTCCCTGGCCCGTTATTGGTTTTGACATTTCGTTTCGTACTCCAAACGTTACCAACGAGTTTGGTTCAAAGCCGGAGAGAAGGACGATGCGAAACTCACAGCTCATTGTCCTCTGAACCATCATGGGTGACAGCCAAACCTACAACATTACCACACTTAACGTCAATAGAATTCAAAGTGCGGTGAAACTCCGTTCGCTAAATGATTTCTTGTATGGTACCAGCGTTGACATTGCCCTCCTACAGGAGGTAGTCACAGCCTTAGAAGTGCCCGGTTACGTTCTTATTGATAACATCAATCTTCAGGATGCTGTAGGCACTGCCATCCTTCTGCGCGACGGTATACCCTTTACGGATGTGCAGCGGCTGCCCAGTGGTCGTGGCATTTCTCTTCGAGTGAATGGTGTGCAGATTGTTAACGTGTACGCCCCCTCAGGTAGCACTCATAAGAGAGATCGTGCAAAATTTTATAAAACCGATGTTCCCATTCTTCTTAGCGGTTATCGTGAACATCTCATCCTTGGTGGTGACTTCAATTGTGTGCTCAACGACAGAGACCAAACTCCTAACACGAACAGATGTATCGAACTTGAACATTTAATTCATGGCATGCGTCTTCACGATACATGGGAACAACTGCACGGTGAACGGGTAGCGTACACCTTCGTAACCAGTCATTCTGCCAGTCGGCTGGATAGGATCTATGTGTCCGATGCCCTCCAGCGACACACTGTGAACTGTGACATAGCTCCTGTCAATATCTCCGACCATTGTGCATATCAGTGTTACCTCAACCTACACCGCCAGCCAATTTACCGCGAGAAGGGCTACTGGAAATTGAATGTCAGCCTTCTGCAGGATGCCCAACTTGAAGAGGAGGTGAACTTAACGTGGCAACAGCTCCAGCGGCACCGACGTCATTACGCTAGCGTTCTACAGTGGTGGATTCAGTGTGCTAAGCCTAAATTACGCCTGACCGTCATGAGCTACGCCCGACAAAAAAGCTTTTGGCAGAAACAGACTATTGAATTTTATTATCGCTGTTTGAGAGAACTGTACAGTCGCACTAACAATCCTTCTCGAGACATCGACGTAAAGATCAAACGATATAAAGCGAAAATCACGGCGATACAACGTCAACGAATGCATGGCATCATCGTGCGAGCCCACCCTAAGGACGTTGCCGCCGAAGAACGGGCCTCTCTGTATCACATCCTGAGAACGACGAAACGGTGTAAAGCCATGTTGATTGAAGCCGTCGTTGATGACGCTGAGAATGCCATCACGAAGCAACGTGACATCATCTCGCACGTCTACGACTATTATAGTCAACTTTACAAGAAGCAACTCGTTGATGAACACTCGTGCGAGGATTTTCTTAGGACCTTGAGCTGTCGCTTGTCACAACAGGATAATGCAAAGTTGGAATCTGTTTTGACACAGGACGAAATCCGACTGGCGGTTCACAGTGCAAAGAAAGGGAAATCACCAGGACCTGATGGTCTCAGCGCTGAGTTTTACCACCGATACTGGAACGTCCTCGGTCAGACACTCCTCGAGATAGCGAATGAACTCTGGCACCTGGAAGTCATACCCAAGGCATTTACGGAAGGTATCATCCTGCCCTTACCGAAAAAAGGGAACAGCAGGAAGGTCGAAAACATGCGACCCATCACACTCCTGAATGCCGACTTCAAAATCATCACCAGATCGATTAAGCTAAGGATGCAAACCGTTATGTACAAGGTTTTAGGCAGTTACCAGTACAGTGCAGTGCAAGGTCGAAGTGCAATCTCAGCTGCCTGCGATTTGAGGGACATCATCTGTTCATATGCTGAAACTAAAGGACAGGGCGCTCTGATATTTCTAGATTTTGAGAAGGCTTATGACCGTGTACGTCGTGATTTCCTCTTTCAAAGCATGAAGAAAATAGGATTTGGACCTCATCTCATAGAATTAATTCGCAAACTTACTACAAACGCCTCTTCACGGATTCTCATTAATGGCCATTTTACAAAAGAAGTTTCCATCGAGCAGTCCATCCGCCAAGGATGTCCTCTCTCAATGATTTTGTACGCCATTGCAGTAGAGCCGCTCCTGAACAACTTAGTGCATAGCGGGATCGGGCTTAGCGTCGAGTCTGTCACTATCCCATGCATTGCGTATGCTGACGATATATGCGTAACTGTGTCATCATCGCAACAACTTCTGTCAGCAGCAACTCTTCTACAAACATTCACGTTTCTTTCAGGAGCAATACTCAATAGAACTAAAACCACAGTTTTGCAAATCGGTGGCGGTATCGGAGACATATCCCATGTTACCTGGTGCAAGGTAAAGGATTCTCACACAACCCTCGGTGTTACTTTTGAAGCCAAACCAGACAAATTCCTGACGAAGAACTGGTCACACATGCTTCATAAATTACGTGCTGCTTTGATGCTTCACTCCGACCGTGACTTGAACATACTACAGAAAGTTAAGACCATCGAGATCGCCATTACGAGCAAGATGAATTATTTGGCGCAAATTCTTCCAATCTCCGACGACCTAGCCAAGAGTATACAACAAGCGTTATGTTGGTTTATTTTTAGGGGGCATATTTTCAAAGTTCAGTTCGATACCTTAACCTTACCTTCGTTCAAAGGTGGCCTTAACCTCATTAAAGTACACAAAAAATGTGTCACCCTGCTCCTAAATCGCATCAGGAAGGAGTTTCGTACCCGGAGGACCAGTCTCATCAGAAACCTCATTCAGCGGTGGAAACCTCATAGCTTGGACCCACCCGTTAATATCGCCGGCATTCCACTTTCTTACCGACATGTGCGACTATACTACATGGAAATGAGCTACATTCCACACAACATCGTCGATACCGGAAGCCTGACGAACAGGAAGCTTTATGACCTTCTCATGACAACAAACCACAGGAATCGTCTCGATGAAAAATATCCACATACACATTGGAGTATAATATGGCGGAATGTGCACAACGACATGTTACCATCAAGCGTCATAGCAGACTGGTATCTCACAGTCAACGATAAAGTAGCAACGAATGAAAAGCTACATAAAATAGGCCTTCAGCCAACGTCCAACTGTGACGCATGCGGAAGAGTCGATACGCTCCTTCATAGGTTCACTTGCGGACATGCAGAAGAAATTACAACATTTCTTCGTCAACGATTGTCAGTGATAGACCGTACGACGCCCAGTGGTGTAGAACTTTTAGAGATCACTCAGCCACAAAAACTGAGGTATCCACGAGCAAAAAACAACGCTACAACGTGGATCATGGGCCACACAGCATCGTTTATTATGCAGAATAGGCATGCTACTTTTCTAGACTATTATTCTTACATAGAAATTGAACACTTTAAAATAAGCCAACATTGTGACTACAGGAGGATATTTGGAAATATGCTGAAAATCATAATTAACGGTTAAATGCTTCAAATACAATATTTGGATAGTAGAGATTGCCAGTTGCCTGTATGTCTGAATCCTATTTGCTTCCTGGGACTTTATTTCTTGCCGGAATTTTAAGATACCATTCAGATGCTCACCAATGCAGAAGGCATTTTTTTTCCTTCCCATTTTCCTCTCAACATTTTCCTTCTTTCGCAGAGCAGCGAAGCAACTTTCCTTTCGACAATGATGTGATAGTCTTTTGTGCACCTCAAGAAGACATTTCCTTTCTTTTCTTATATTGCGCAACGGCAGCCTAGAACTCATAAATACTATGTTCATTCTATTTTCATTACAAATCGGAGCACATGTTTATTTTTCACTTCCAAAAAAAAAAAAAAGTTGGTAGAGCACTTGCCCGCAAAAGGCAAAGGTCCCGAGTTCGAGTAAAAAAAAAATAAAAAAATAAAAAAAAGGGCTCAGATGGTAGAGCACTTGCCCGCGACAGGCAAAGGTCCCGAGTTCGAGTCTCGGTCGGGCACACAGTTTTAATCTGCCAGGAAGTTTCATATCAGCGCACACTCCGCTGCAGAGTGAAAATCTCTTTCTAGAACATCCCCCAGGCTGTGGATAAGCCATGTCTCCGCTATATCCTTTCTTTCAGGAGTGCTAGTTCTGCAAGGTTCGCAGAAGAGCTTCTGTAATGTTTGGAAGGTAGGAGACGACATACTGGCAGAAGTAAAGCTGTGAGTACCGGGCGTGAGTCGTGCTTCGGTAGCTCAGATGATAGAGCACTTGCCCGCGAAAGGCTAAGGTCCCGAGTTCGAGTCTCGGTCGGGCACACAGTTTTAATCTGCCAGGAAGTTTCATTACACACCATATACCCTGACGAACAGTTAATGCAAGGCGACGCTCCGGCAAGCTCTTCTCAACCTGCACTGCGGGTCAGACACCACGCCTCGTGCCAGAACCCAAAGCCTTTCCGCCGTCTCCGGCCTTAGCACTCCAGTAATGCCACGGACAATGAGCATGCGTACTATGTAAGGGCCAACCTCCCGACCGTGCTGTGACCGCAACCGAGAGAATACAGACTGAGGCCGTTGCTTCGACGCTCCACACTTCAGTTGCCGGACACGTGGTGATCGCCGGTCGGAGTGGCCGTGCGGTTCTGGGCGCTACAGCCTGGAGCCGAGCGACCGCTACGGTCGCAGGTTCGAATCCTGCCTCGGGCACGGATGTGTGTGATGTCCTTAGGTTAGTTAGGTTTAATTAGTTCCAAGTTCTAGGCGACTAATGACTCAGAAGTTAAGTCGCATAGTGCTCAGAGCCATTTGAGCCCGTGGTGATCAATCGACTCGCAGCCGGCCACATCAAAATCGATGGCAAAGGAAGGGGTACTGGCGCCAGAACCGCCCCGTATCAATAACAGATAGCTAGCTGCATTCACACACAGCAGCGGTCAGACTAATTCCGGAAACGTTATTGAAGAGAGACCAGAGTCACTGATAGGTGTTTTTTGTTCACCCTGTTTGTGTAACGTAATGATGGGGAGGGTGGTTGTACTGTTGTTCGTTGTGGTTGCCCAAAAGCCAAACTGATAGTATGGAGGCGGTTTCGTATTGCCTGGGTCGACAGAGTTTCCCATTTGTCTCCAAGAAGCAGATCACGAAATTATTGCGTTTTCCTCAGATTGACCTACATGCCGTAATTTGTTAGTGGCGATCATTAGATGGCGTTGATGAGCTCAGGCTATCACTGCGATGTAGATAAACATTTTCTGGTGTCTCACAATAATGCTTTGAGGCTACGATAATGTCACTGTGTCCACTCCGACTCACCGAACAGCCGCACCGCCTGGCCACTCTTCTTGCTCTTGCTCTAAAGTAAGTAATGGAAACGCCTTTGGAGACATCTCAGACTCAACGATCTACACAAGCCTCATTACCTCGTCCACGACTGGAATCATATTGTGATCCATTAAACTACGTTGAGAACGCCGGTTCACTCTTACCTTTCTTACACAAGTACTTCGACATTCGCTCTTCTGTTGTCAGGAGAGTACTGGGTGAAAAGATTCCAAAAAAGAAAATATACTTTCAAGAAGGCAGACAAAACATTTTTTGAGCATTGATGCACTTCCGGATATTAGGGCAACTGTTGTTCATTCCTTGCACACGATACTTCGACTACAGTTGGGGCTGTCTTCTTCAAATGCTGCGATATGTTTTGTTAAGTGAAATCCTGGCAGAGACTCCAACCAAAATGTATTGTACACCCCAAGCCGCTCTTTACAGACGATTGCTCACAATGCGCATAATGTCCTTTCATACACTGATTTTACGTGAACTGAACATTTTCTCAGAGTTTCCGAGACCTGGCTGATGTGACGGGCTCTTTTAATTTGAAGTCTCTGCTCATGTTTGTTACATTTTGGACAGATTTATTTCGAGGGATTCCTCAACTAAACAGTTCCTAAAACATTGCTTTGCAGTGCGATACTAGTCTTACGACATTTCATTTCACGGTTCTACCAGTCGTTCAGATCACTGACGACAGAAAAACCCCCCTTAGTCATGCAGCCATTCCAGATCCACTGTCTGAACGTCCTTACCATTGGAAAATCATTTCAACCATCGGTTTCCTGAACATTGTCCTGTATGGACACGTAGATCGAATTCTTTCTCAAACAGCATCGCCCACGTCGCCACAGCCTTATTAAAATTATTGCCAACATTTCACTACAATGTATTGCCAGAATCTCACAGGGAATGTACACTATGTGACCAAAAGTATCCGGAAACCTGGCTGAAAATGACTTACAAGTTCGTGGCGCCCTACATCGGTAATGCTGGAATGCAATATGGTTTTGGCCCACCCTTAGCCTTGATGACAGCTTTCACTCTCACAGGCATACGTTCAATCTGGTGTTGGAAGGTTTATTGAGGAACGGCAGCCCATTCTTCATGGACTGCTCCCTGAGGAGCGATTCTATGTCGGTCGGTGAGGCCTGGCGCGAAGTCAGCGTTTCAAAACATCCCAATGGTGTTCTGTAGGATTCAGGTCAGGGCTCTGTGCAGGCCAGACCCCTACAGTTATGTTATTGTCGTGTTACCACTCTTACATAGGCCACAAATTATGAACAGGTTTTCCATCCTGTTGAAAGATACAATCACCATCCTCGAATTTCTCTTCAATAGTGAGAAGCAAGAAGGTGCTTAAAACACCAATGTAGGCCTGTGCTGTGATACTGACACGCAAATCACCGAGGGATGGAAGCCCCCTCCATGAAAAACACGACCACAAAATAACACCATATCAATGTAGGAATGTGCTGTAATAGTGATACTCAAAACACCAAGGGGTGGAAGCACCCTCCATGAAAAACACGACCGCAACATAACACCACCACCTCCGAATTTTACTGTTGGCACTATAAACGCTGGCAGATGACACTCATCGGGCATTCGCATACCCACACCCAGTCATCGGATCGCCAGATTGTGTACCGAGATTCGTCACTTCACACAACGTTTCTTCACTGTTCAGTCGTCCAATGTTTACGCTCCTTACACCAAGTGAGGCATCGTTTGGAATTTACCAGCTTGATGTGTGGCTTTGTGATCAGCCGCTACACCACGAAATCCAAGTTTTTTACCACCCGCCTAACTCTCATACTACTTTGCAGTTGATCCTGATTCAGTTTGGAATTCCTGTGTGATGGTCTGGATAGGTGGCAGCCTATTTCACATTATATCTCTCTTCTACTTCCGGCGATCTCTGTCAGTCAACAGACAGGTTCGGCCAGTTCGCTTTTGTGCTGTACATGTCCTTTCTCGTTTCCACTTCACTATCACATCGGACACAGTGGACCTACAGATGTTCAGTGGTGTGCAAATCTCGCGTATAGACGCATGACGCAACTGACACCCAGTCACCTAATCACATTCGAAGTCCGTGAGATACGCGGAGCGACCTTATTCTGCTGTCTCACAATCTCTAATGACTACTGAAGTCGCTGATATGGAGTACCTGGCAGTAGGTGGCAGCACAATGCACGTAATATGAAAAAAGGATGTTTCTGAGGGTTGCCGGATACTTTTGATCACATAATTTATGTGCACTTTAGACCTTTAGCCCATAAGAATCGCACTGTCCCACACAGAGCTGTGCTCTATTTAAACTACGTCTTGGTTGTTTTCGTACAGTACATAAATGACGTAGTAATTGGTAGGGTCACCGGCAGTATTGGTAGCAATAATAGGGAAAGAGACTCAAATGAATGTGTAACAGAGAATCTGGTCGCCGACGACTTCACTTTGTCTTTTATGTTTCGGTTTGTTAGTCCATTGTTTATTTTATATCCATTTACAATATAAACGGCACTTTATAGGTAATGAAATCACTTTTGATGCAAGTAGAGCTTACATGCATAAAAATAGAAAACATTTGATTATTGTTGTCATTTTGTACACAATGGAACGTTAGTAATAATGATTCAAAGTAAGTATTTTAAGGTTTTTAATCTTTATTAATGCGATTACTTTCAATACAAATACAATGAATTAAGAAAATTAATAGGAGATTCAAAAAACGCTGCCACGATCGAAATGAGGTGACTCGGCAGGAGGTGAGCAACGCACATAATGTACGGGTAACGCTTGCAGGATCTTAAAACGTAGTCTACACTTACTTAAGTCACTCTGCTGTAGCCTACGGTAATTTTAAAACTCTTGTCCCATGTCGTTCAGCTTTGGCTCAAATGGTGAAACAGGCTCTGAACAGTATGGGACTTAACTGCTAAGGTCATCATTCCCCTAGAACTTAAGACAACTTAAACCTAAGTAACCTAAGGACATCACACACATCCAGGCCTGAGGCAGGATTCGAACCTGTGACCGTGGCGGTCCCTAAGCTCCAGACTGTAGCGCCTAGAACCGCTCGGCCACTCCGTCCAGCCGTTCAGCTTTGGAGTACGTTCAAGTTTCGGTGTCATTTCACTGGCACACTGTGGTGCACCTGTTATCTGTACCGAAACGAAACTCGGTCTGCACAAAAACTGGAACATGCACTCTTTTCTAACAGTGTGAAAGTTTTGTTGCACTAAGGTATTACAGTGACACTAGGATTACTTTCTTAAATCTCTATGTACTAGACACAGTGCTCCGGGACAGCTAATTTTCTGGGTTCTTATAGTCAGGTTTGACGCCTGTATTTCTTGTTTTATTTCGAAACAACAAGCCCGCTGCACACCCAGAAGTACACCATTAATCATCTACCCTGAGAAAACTTGAAGGATCGCACTTTTAGAGCACATTGTAATTGTACAACCTGTCTCGACATAACGGTTACAAAATTTCGTTGACGTCAATGTGATTCCTGTCTCAGACAGAAATCTAGTATATCGCATTTACACCTGAGTCATGCTTATGGCTGCCGCCTAGCACTACCTTAAGACGCTCGTGTTAGGTTCAACAGCTTTACTGTACTGATTGCTATGAATGAGTGTAAATGAACACGAGCGGAAGCACAGTAACGGGAAATATTGTACTCCGTAAGAAGAGAGAACGGAATTACCCGGGTGGGGGGGACAGCAACGTGTCGCATAATACGGACAAAATGTCTCGAGTCTGAGCGGAGGATTTGCTTCATCCCGTGCGCCTGTCTGGCGTAATTGCGCCCCGTAATGGGACGGAGCAGCTTTCCAGAGACGAACGGCCTCATCGCGCGGCGAACCTCGGGCTTCGTAATTTCGTTTCGCCGCCCGGGCGTCGGAGGCAAAGTGGGAGGCGGACTGGGCCTGCAGCCTATCGGCCGGCGCGACGCGCGAGCAACGCCGGCCTGGCGCCTCCCAATTGTGTCGTCGGCCGGCGACGGCTCGCGCCCTAATTGGAGTAACGGCGACAGCGACGGCGGCTGCAATTTAGCGGCTTCCCCCACCCCCCTACACCCCCGTTTTAATAGTGCCCAGCTTGCGCGGCGTGATGAGCCAGCCGGCACTCGCAGCCAACAAATGACTGTTTTACTGGCAAACAAGACGCTATCCCGATGTAGTGACGACGTGCGGACGTCCAGTTGCCGTGCACTGGCCGTAGCAAACTCAACTAGCAGAGTGTGGAACAACGTCTTCTTATTTCGGCGTGCTTTGGTGTACGAGGGTGAGTCACAAAATTTATACTATGTAAATAGAAGATGGGGAAGGGGGAAGGTGAAAGGAAAGGAAAGGTTCAAAATTGGCTCTGAGCACTATGGGACTTAACTTCTGAGGCCATCAGTTTCTGAGGCAGGATTCGAACCTGCGATCGTAGCGCTCGCGAGGTTCCGGACTGTAGCGCCTAGAACCGCTCGTCCAGTCCTGCCGGCGAAAGGAAAGGGAACGATTTGTTGTCACCTGCATCTGGACTTAACGCGGAATCAGAATCGATGAATGAAGATGTATACTAAGCCGGAATTCGAACCTGGATCATCCGCTTACCAGGCAGCTGTGTTAACCACTGTTCCACTCGGACACAGTGTTTATCGCCTATCAGACTATTTCGGTACGCCTCTTGGTGGATCCATATTTTAATCTAGCGCCACCTATTTGCAGGCTCTGTCCATGTCCTCTATGGTCGCTAATTTTAGGTTCCCGCCAGACGTCGAACGATATTGTGCATCCGCACCGAAGGTAGTGGATTAGTTGCTCACTGAGGCGAATCAGCTATATGAACGCATGGTGACTGTTCTTTCGGGCACGTTATTTTATTTTGTTGGTGCATAAGTCCGCAAAGTTTTTCATTTGAATCTTGGTATTCCGGTTGCTATGGGTTTATTTTGTATTTGAAATTCATTGTTGCTGACTGAATTTACATACTGTCATTTTTCATTTGGAGATAGGGAGAGTAGCTAAGGTTGATATAAAATGGACCGCCAAATGTAGATATCAGAACATTCTCTACATATCCTTCCGTTTGAGTCCAATAGAGGGAGCCAGAAATATGTTTCCCATGAGTGGGGATAAATGCCACTGGAGCACAGTACACACGACCAGTCCCAGATCCCTACAGTCCTCAGGAGAGAGTTAGGCGGGATGCTGTGGTGAGACCTAAATACGCTCAAGAGCACTGGGAGAACATTATTGTAAACAACAAATTCATTAGGCTGAAATACAGGATTGTCTTCCAATGCGCGGTGCCACGAGCGGGCTGGCGAAGTAGCGCCTGGTCAGCAGTGTAATGCATTCGTGTGATCGACTCACAATTCCGTCAGCACAGCAAAGCGTCGGAAGACAGCTGTTTCGTCATGGGGCGGCCGTCGACCCGCGAACTCCGGCAGCCTCCATCTCTACGAAGTGATTTCCAAACTGCGTTATTTCACGTCGAATGGTTACACCCCTGAGATACACTCCAGCTCCACCTGAAGTACTGGCTGGCATACAGGGGTCAGCTCCCAGCTCCTATTTCGGTTGCAGGAGCAAGCAGCATTTGTTTCTGCACAGGAAATGGATTAGCAGAAGCAGCGCCCACACACAGGAAGGCGAATAACAGACAGCGCCCAGGTCACGCAGTTAAAGCCTGCAGCACGCCTGTAAGATGTTGGCGGTCTCCACGCCCCATCAGTGGGACCTCAGGAGGTGGCAGTGCTGTTGGTAGCAGGTGCGTCCTTCCAGCCGGACTGGCAACGCTGGGTAGCCGCGCGGTCTAGGGGGGCCTTACCATGGTTCGCGCGGCTCCCGCAGTCGGAGGCTAGAATCCTCCCTCGGGCATGGGTTTGTATGTGTTGTCCTTAGCGTAACATAGTGTTTAAGGTAGAGTAAGTCTCACATTAGTGTTTCTCCACGTTGAGGAAGTATTTCTGCGTTTGATGAAGATCGTTTAAACGCATTAGAGAGACCGATGACCTCAGATGTTTGGTCCCATAGGAAATAACCACAAATTTTCAATTTTCTAGGTAGATATCCATTGGCTCCCTTCCCCTCCCCCCCCCCCAAACCCTCCCCTTGGACCTAACACAAGGGCTAAGGCTGCGCAATGGGCAGTCTGGGCAGTCGGCAATCAGCACTCATCAATGAATCTGTCAAGAAGGGTGGGGTATTTATGTTAGCTCTTCCCGTTTGCTCTGCGATAGTCGGTATGGCTATGATACCATGTATCCTGGTTTTCATCATTGTCATCATTCTTAATGAGTTCAGACTTTCGCAACTGCTCTTTTCAAAGGCTTTTACTCCTGACTCACCACTTGAATACTTACAGTTGCTTTGTTCCTAGCCTTCCTTACGAAACTCTGCTTTGTCACTAGTATAACACCTTCCATGGTGTTATTATGCTTCGCTCACAGACTTGGGCGATCGGTCGTTGTCCCGTGTTGGGAAAGATTTCGTGTTTGCCTAAACACGCCAGCACTTGCCTCTACCTGGCAGTCTGATGGTCATTAACAAAGGCGGTTCGGCTTCCAGGAGCCACAAAGATGGAACTTGGACGGGGAGGATATGGCAGGAAAATGGTTTCCTCGTTTTAAGGTGGATGATTTTGACATTAGTGTTTCTCCACATTGAGGAAGAATTTCTGGGTTTGATGAAGATCGTTTAAACGCATTAAATCCCAATGATCCACAATAATCGGTGGCAAATATGATGAAATATGATCATTCCACCACCGTGTGACATTTTCATGCAACAGTGGAGCTTCAAAAATCATAAGAGTCAGGGGCTGGCCATATGTGCATCTCTGCTAGATCGTCATTACTGGTGACGAGTAATGGCATCTTATTGTAACATAAGGAAAAGGAAGGAATTACTGAGCCCAAAGAAAGGAGCAAATTCCCTTAAGGAGTCCTGCTTGCATACACAAAATATAATTTTGCGCATTCGGTAGAACAGCAACGGTATGGTTTACTACGAAATGCTTCCCCGAGGAGTAACCACCACGGCTGACAGTTGTTGTCAATAACTGAGACGTGTTGCAGACAATATCTATGAACAACAAGCAGGAATACCACGTGAAGTGATGCTACTCCACGGTAACGACCACCTGCGCGCATTCTTCTAGACTGACAAAGAGTACTATACAGTAGTTGGAATGTCATTCCACACTCACCTTATTCACCTGATCCGTGCCTACAGATTTTCGCCTTTCCCACACTCTATCGAACAATCTTCAAGGAACTTCCTTTCCCGATGTAAAGCGCACCGAACATGACTCGATGAGTTCTTCGCCTCAAAACCACGTGACTTCATCAGTCGCAGAATCGGAACTTATCCCAGCGTTGGCAGTCTTGTAAGTAATGAAAGAGAGTACAATACTGATGACTAATGTCTCTGATTTGTGTTATCTGTTGTGTTTATCAATCTTGCGGTACGACGCTACGAGCTCATGCACCAAACCAATGTACTACCGCGGAAAAATTCAAGCCACGACTATGAATGCTGATGACCGCGTAGGTCATGGTCCGGTAACATAAGCCGCAGCATAGGCTAAGGTGTGGCGCTGTCTGAGATTGTAAGGGTTGTACAAGTTTCTTAGCGGGGTAAACAATTTGTTGGCAACACAGATCACAAAAAAACATTCCAAACGAGCTAATCATCCGTTAAATATGTTCACAGTAATCGTACAACTTTAGAGAAAATCTAGTAAGTGGCTAAAAAAAAGAAAAAGAACCTTAGTAAATTCTTTATTGGGCGGAAAGTAACGCCTATGATTAAAAGAACAGTAATTACAATCTTCCTTAACCCTAGCAATACAATAAATTTTCCTGAACGCGCATTACGACAGGTTAATATAGGATGGGGCCCCTCCACGCCCGCACCAACGTGGTGACCAAACCAAAAGTTCTACTGTCACCTCCGTATAACATGTTAGTTTTTAGAATCAGGAGTCACAGGATGCAGGCTGTGATGTTATCCATGCGTCTGGGTAAGATTACTCATTTACATGGTCCATCAGGAGATAGAAGTGGTCGAAAGCGATTGAAGGGTAGCGGTTTTTAAGGGCAGAGGGAAAAAAGTGCCAAGGCAAGCGCCAAGGGAAAAAAACCTCTGCGATAGTAGGACGGGTAGTAAGGGCAGTAGCGGATTACTAGCTGCGACAGCGCATGCAAGGTGTGGTTATGTTAGTGCGAGGTACCGTGCATCGTTACCGTTGTCGTTGCTGGCGCTCGTTCCAGGATCTGCTGCTGCTGCGTCCCTGAAACATTACATTGTCATCATATATTAGTGGGCGATCGGTCATAGATCAGCTCACAGTGTGGGGGGTGTGTGTGGCTGGTTTGCGTGCTGTGTGCAGTACGGTTTCCCTGCGATTGCCGGTATTTCGGCGGGTTAAGCATCTGGGGTTGCCAGTAGTAGCTGAGTTGCAGGGGCTCGCCAGTACTGTCATGTTAGCGTGCTATGGACCATAGATGTTTAGTTTCGTGCTAATAGTGTTTTTGGTCTATTATGTTTCCATCTATGGTTGTGGTCGTAGTTACCCAGAGAAAGAATAAACGGGTTACGCGACTGTCTCGTGTTTCTGTACAGTCGTGTGGAGAGTTTTTGGAATACCTGCAAGATGGTATCTAGCCGATATTCCCGGTGAAGGTCCGCGGTGCGCGTGTAGCGCGGAGCGTTGCTTATGATTCTGAGTACTTTGTTCTGTATGAGCTGCAGACGGCGCACACGTGTGGGCGCAGCGTATCCCCAGACGGGAGCAGCATACGTCATCAGAGGTCTGATAAGTGTGGTGTACATGGACCTGGACACCCTCCTATTCAGTGTGCTACGCCTGTTAAGCATAGGGTAGAGTTGTTTGAGCCTCGCGTTTGCTTTGTTGGTCACGTGTTGGATGTGGTCCCCCCAGAGTAGTTTCCGGTCCAGCCAGACACCGAGGTATTTGACCTTCTCTCGGAAACGTATTGGGCGTGCGTGTAGTGTTATTTGATTGCAGTGTTGATGTTTGCGCAGTTGTTTCGGTCTTCTGGTGAACAGAACGGCTTCGCACTTGTCGACGTTTACTCTAACACGCCACTTCACCAACCAGGGCTCTGCCGTTCTGAGTGCGGTCTGTAGTCGTGAGTTAATGTTAGACGGCTTCCAATCTTGCGCTAGGATGGCAGTGTCATCCGCGTAGATTGCCATCGTCGTGTTATGTGTATCTGGGAGGTCGTTAATGTAGAGGTTAAACAGTAAGGGCCCTAGGATGCTTCCTTGGGGTACCCCTGCCTGTATACCGTGTCGTGTTGATTGTTTGCCCTGCACGTCAGTGTTGAAACTCCTGTCCGTGAGATATGAGTGTATGAGACGTACGAGCCCGTCGGGGAACCCTGCGTCGTTTAGTTTGCGTATGAGGCCGTTGTGCCATAGACGATCGAAAGCCTTCTCGATGTCCAGGAACACCGCACCAGTTGCTTTGTTCATGTTGTATCCGTGTGTGATGTATTCGACGACGCGGAGGAGTTGTTGTGTTGTCGAGTGGTGATTCCTGAAGCCGAATTGCTCCGGCCTCAGGGTGTCATTTGTGATGCAGTGCCTAGTGAGTCGTTTTAGTATTACCTTCTCAACAATCTTGCCGAGCGCGCTCAGCAGGCTGATGGGTCGGTAATTTTGTGGGAGGGAGTGGTCTTTCCCCGGCTTCCTGAACATCAGGACCTTGGCCGTCTTCCAAAAGGCGGGGAAGTGTTGGTGTTTGAGTATGGCATTCGTGATGTGCGTGAGATAGTCTATTGCTTTATCCGTGAACTCCTGAAGGACACGGTTTTGAATGCCATCGTGACCAGGGGCCTTCCTAGCAGTGGTATGCATGATGGCCCATTTCACTTCAGCTGTGCTAGCCTGGCGGATGTTGTTGCGTGCTGGTTGGGCCAGGATGCGAGTGACCTCCTGGTCTGTTGCAAGTGTGAACACTGGATCTGACGGATCCATGTTCGGTGTGAATGACGCTGCAAGTGTGAGGGCCATCAGTTCAGCTTTTTCTTCCGCAGAATATGCCGGTCCGTCGGGCCCTTGTAGTGTGGGTGTGTAGTGTTTCTCCCTGGTGAAGTGTCGGGCCATCTGCCACACGCCAGGTCGCGTGGTGTCTAGCCCTGCGAGTTTTTGGTCCCACTGTTGTGTTTTAAATGTTTGTATTTTGTCCCGGATTATTCCCTGGAGCCTGTTAATGTGCCGTTTGAAGTGCTGGCGCCTGGTACGCTGCCAATACCTCCTGAGGCGGTTCCTCATTGAGATAAGGCCCAGGATCTCCTGGGGCAGGGCAGCACTGTAATGTTGTGGTGTGCGGATTGGTATGGTGCCGGCTATTGCGTCTTGGACGGCGTTTGTAAGGGTTTCAACAGCTTCATCTATTTGGGCTGTCTCATTAATTGCGTGGGTAGGTGGGATGTGACTGTCGAGCGTTTCCTTGAACGATGTCCAATTCGCGCGCTTGTAGTCGAGCATCCTGCGTTGGTCAATGTGCTGCAGTGTTTCTTCAATGTATAGCATAACAGGTTGGTGATTTGAGGGCAGATCGTTTTCAACAGCAACGTTGAGTGTCGTTGTTATGCCCTTGATGAGGGCCATGTCTAATACGTCTGGCCTGTGTCCCCTCCGGTAGGGAATGTGCGTCGGTTCGGTCGGCGCTAGTGTAATGTAGTTTCGTCCTAGCGCGTGTTCATATAGTTTTTTGCCGTTGGAGTTTCGTATACGTGAATTCCAGTCTGGGTGTTTCGCGTTAAGATCTCCAGCGGCTATTACGCGCGGTGATATGTTGAGTATAGTGCTGATGTCACGTGTCACTATGTTCTTAGGACCGTTGTATACTGACACCAGTGTGGTATAGGCTCCGTTGAACTTGACCCTGACGGCGGTTGCCTCTAATTTTTCAAGTTCAGGGAGCACTATGTTTGTGTGTTCAATGTCTTTGTGTATAATGATGGCCGTTCCACCAAAACCAGAGCCGTCCGGTCGGTCGGTACGATAGACGCAGTAGCCGGTAAAGTTTAGGTGGTTGTGCGGTTTGAGTTTAGTTTCGCTCAGTAGTGCGATAAGGATGCCCTTACGCTCCATGAACGCGGCAAGTTCCGCCCTTTTGTTGTTGATCCCGTCTGCATTCCAGAACAGGATCTGTGATAGTGTCTGGTTGTTTGCGAAGGGGGCCGGGTGTGGCGTATTATCCATGTAGGGATGTGAACAGTGTGGTGAGAGATGTTTGCATGGCAGCCAAGTACTGCCCGGGTTGGGCATCCAAGAGCTGTGAGATCAGTGTGGTGACGACCGAGAGGATCCTGAGAAGGATCTCTCTGGTCGTATGCTGGGGGAATAGTGTTTCCATTATTCCCCCTTGTGTTGTGTTTGTGTTGTGCGTGTCGGCCTGTGGCTTGTTTGTGGTGTTAGCGGCCGCTGGTGCGGGTGTTGGCGTTGTGTGCGGGCTGGCGCTTGTGTTGCTGCTGTGTGCTGCAGTCTGTGGTGCCTGTGTTACAGGTGTGGTGACGGGTGGAGTAGTGTGTGTGCTGGTGCCGCTGGCTTGCTGACTGTGTGTCTGCGTTTCCGTGTTCTGTTGCTGCCGAGTGGTTTGTTGTGGCGATCTTGTGTACCCGCTCCTGTTCCCTTGAGGTCGCCTACGCCTTCTCTGGGTTTTCGGTTCTGGGGGTCCTTGTGTGGGTGCGTCTTCCTGTGCGGTCTGCGTGGTTTCGCATGCCGTGGCCTCAGGGAGTGGGGTCGTGTTGTTTTGGGGAGCTGGTGTTGGAACCGGTGTGGTCGATGTGTTTTTTGTTGGCTGAGACGGTTGTATTGTTGTCGCAGCGGTTGTGTTTTGTGCGTGTGATGGGCGCGGAGGTTCCGCCGCCCGCACCGCTCCTCCAGGGCTCGTAGCCATGGCGAACGTTACACCGTTCCTGACAGGGTTTGGTGCGGGCCTTGGACGTGGTATGGCGCTGAGTCCTCTAGCTTGTTGTATTTTACGCCTCTGCGCCTCTCTGTATACGTCGCAGCCCCTGTAGTTGGCCGCATGGCCTTGACCACAGTTGGCGCAACGGCGTGCGTTTTGTTGTGCTTGTGTACAAGCGTTGGATGCGTGTTTGCCAGCGCATCCGCGGCAACGGGGTGCCAGGCGACAGCGAAGGGCCGAATGACCGAATCGCTGGCAGTTGTTGCATTGTTGGGGGACGAGTGGTGGTTTATATAATTCTACCCTTACGTCCATCCGCAGAAGGCTTTTTATCTGCAGAAGGCCG
The DNA here is from genome assembly GCF_023897955.1 of Schistocerca gregaria. Taxonomy (NCBI): domain Eukaryota; kingdom Metazoa; phylum Arthropoda; class Insecta; order Orthoptera; family Acrididae; genus Schistocerca; species Schistocerca gregaria. The sequence continues at coordinate 279,062,965 of NC_064926.1, forward strand.
CGGGAGGCAGCCGTATCGGCCATCTCGACCAGGTAGTGTGGTAGGCGGGTGTGTGTGCGGAAGCCCGTCATCCGGTTAGCACTTCGGCAGTCGTAACCAAGGAAGTTGAGCGCCGCTTGAACTGTTTTGTTTGGTGTGCTGGGGTCCACTCCCTTCACCACGTACTGCTGTGTCCGCTCTTCAGCCGTTCTGTACGTGTAGTGCTCGATCCCCTGTTCTTTGAGGAAGAACAGGAGATCTTTGTACTCTGTGTTAGTAGCCACGTACAGTGAGGCCCTATCCCCAGAGTATTTAGTGTGGAGCGTGCAAGGTGTGTGCCTCGCTTCGAATGTGGTGTTGAGGACGCTAAGGTCCCCATAGTTCTGTATTACGACTGGGGGAAAACCAGTCTTTTGTTGTGTGGGCGTAGCTGCGGTTTGTGTATTTGTGTTATTACTGACCGCAGGTCGGTTCGTGTTGGCTTGAGAGTTTGTGTTCCTAGCCGGAAGTGTTTGTTTCGGTGTAGGCAGCAACGCCTTTCGGCTGCCTAGCGAGTTTTGTTGCTCGCATGTACCTCTTGTGTTTCTGTGTTTGTGTGATGGGCCCTCCACCTGCCAGGGCCCGGTGTAGTGTTGTTCTGTGTCCTCGTCCGCCGCCGCTGATTCCGCCACTGGAGTCAGCAGCGACAGCGGGACGGTCGTGCAGGAGTCACCAGTAGCAGGCGAGTGAAGCGTGATGTGTAGCGTGGTGCGCTTCGGTGTGTCGTTTGCGCCGCAAAGGTCGGTTATCAGCCGACGTTGGTCCAGCAGTTCCTGCGCTTGCTGCGCGATCTGCCGATCCTTGTCGGCCAATACCTCCCCCACGGCGGCAAGCGGGACGCTGGCGTCGACGGGGTCAGTCGACCCGAGCGCCTCTTTCGCTGCAGCTTTGCTGCGGGTTATGGCGGGAGAAACACCGGCGGAATCTGCCATCTTGGTGTTCTGGGAGGGACGAGAAAGGGGAACGACAATTTTGCTCTTTCTGAGAAGAAAAAGCCCTAACTGTTTTACCCTACGGAAGTGGGGGGAGTGCCCTACGGCCTAGCGTGCGCCGTTAGTGCAGTGGCGCGGCACCTAAAGGAGGTGCGGAAGAAGAGAATCGGCCTACAGTACGCGGGGTGATCCGACGTGAACGGGCCCCTGGCACTGATTAACCCTACAAAGAACGAGATAGCCTCGCTGGGGAGTTTGTAACAAACGTTACGGGGTTGCTGTGAGTCTAGGACTCTTCACGACAATTCTGCTTTCCGCAACTACGCGGTTTCTCGACGAAAGGGAGCAAGCTCAACCCTCCGCCGATCCACCGGGCGCTACTGTCGCGCTTCGGAAGAACACTCTCTGTAGAGCAGAGCGGTCAGCGAGGCTTAAGCCCCAATAGCTACCGATGCACCGGCCATCACCGGCTGAGAGCTCCTTCCGCCACGACGGCCAGAGCGCGTCTACAGGGAGCCGGGCGGTATTTTATGACCACCTTAAGAAAATAAAACAAAAAACAGAAATCATTAACTGTTGTTAACCAATACTAACGACATAGTTTTTAAACAGGTATTGATGTGCAAATTCTGTCTATGACTTGAAAATATCTTTTAGCACAGACTTAGCAATATCAACGTTCCTTCAGTAGCATGTACTACTTAGGCTGATGTGCCTTCTGCTAACCCTAAAACAAAAAAATCTCAAAGGTGAAGATAACTCGATTGTCGTTGACTCTGTTGAATCTTAGTCATAACATATTTTTCAGATAGATATATATGAGTAGGTACGGTTCTGAAACAGGATGTATTAATTTCGACATTTATTAGGGAAAGTGACATCTACCACTAGGATTTAAATTTTTCTTTTACGTTTAACTGAAATATATGAAGTACTTAACGAATCTGATTCAACAACTGATAATGAATACTAATATTTTCAATTTTTTTGAATTAAAAATAACTGGATCGATTTCAATAATTTCAAAACATGGACATAAAGTGACATCCCCTCGGCCTTGGTATTGCGAGGATTAATAGCTAGTCAATCAGTAGAACAATTTCTTCAGAGAGAACGTCAATGCTTACAATTCACATTATCCAGATTGAATAATACACATAATTATAAGTGAGTGCATATAATTCCCATAAAAGTAATGACAGTGTCTTAATGAATACATAAATTCCTTCACCAGGGAAGACGAATGGAATATTCCAGAATTTGAAACACGAACATCTGCTAGCATGAGTTTCTTAGAAGTAGAAACCTTAGGGGTTGCGAAGCAACTCAAATCGCTTGATACGGGCAATTCTTCTGGTCCAAATTGTATACCGATTAGGTTCCTTTCAGATTACGCTGATACTATAGCTCTCTACTTAGCACTCATATACAACCGCTCGCTCACCGATAGATCTGTACATACAGATTGGAAAATTGCGCAGGTCGCACCAGTGTTCAGGAAGGGTAGTAGGAGTAATCCATTTAACTACAGACCTATATCATTGACGTCGGTTTGCAGTAGGGTTTTTTTAGCATATACTGTATTCAAACATTATGAATCACCTCGAAGGGAACGATCTATTGACACGTAATCGGCATGGCTTCAGAAAACATCGCTCTTGTGCAACGCAGCTAGCTCTTTATTCGCACGAAGTAATGGCCGCTATCATCAGGGGATCTGAAGTTGATTCCGTATTTCTAGATTTCAGGAAAGCTTTTGACACCGTTCCTCACAAGCGACTTCTAATCAAGCTGCGGAGCTATGGGGTATCGTCTCAGTTGTGCGACTGGATTCGTGATTTCCTGTCAGGAAGGTCGCAGTTCGTAGTAATAGACGGCAAATCATTGAGTAAAACTGAAGTGATATAAGGTGTTCCCCAGGGAAGCGTCCTGGGACCTCTGCTGTTCCTGATCTATATAAATGACCTGGGTGACAATCTGAGCAGTTCTCTAAGATTGTTCGCAGATGATGCTGTAATTTACCGTCTAGTAAGATCATCCGAAGACCATTATCAGTTGCAAAGCGATTTAGAAAAGATTGCTGTATGGTGTGGCAGGTGGCAGTTGACGCTAAATAACGAAAAGTGTGAGATGATCCACATGAGTTCCAAAAGAAATCCGTTGTAATTCGATTACTCGATAAATAGTACAATTCTCAAGGCTGTCAATTCAACTAAGTACCTGGGTGTTAAAATTACGAACAACTTCAGTTGGAAGGACCACATAGATAATACTGTCGGGAAGGCGAGCCAAAGGTTGCGTTTCATTGGCAGGACACTTAGAAGATGCAACAAGTCCACTAAAGACACAGCTTACACTACACTCGTTCGTCCTCTGTTAGAATATTGCTGCGCGGTGTGGGATCCTTACCAGGTGGGATTGACGGAGGACACCGAAAGGGTGCAAAAAAGGGCAGCTCGTTTTGTATTATCACGTTATAGGCGAGAGAGTGTGGCAAATATGATACACGAGTTGGGATGGAAATCATTACAGCAAAGACGTTTTTCGTCGCGGCGAGACTTTTTTCCGAAATTTCAGTCACCTACTTTCTCTTCCGAATGCGAAAATATTTTGTTGAGCCCAACCTACATAGGTAGGAATGATCATCAAAATAAAATAAGAGAAATCAGAGCTCGAACAGAAAGGTTTAGGTGTTCGTTTTTTCCGCTCGCTGTTCGGGAGTGGAATAGTAGAGAGATAGTATGATTGTGGTTCGATGAACCCTCTGCCAAGCACTTAAATGTGAATTGCAGAGTAGTCATGTAGATGTAGATGTAGATGTAGATGCACAGAACAAGCTTCATGAGGGAGAAACTAATAATAATGACACCAGGAAATGGTAGAATTAAACTATTCTTAGAATGTATACCAGACAATTCACAGCATAGTTGAACTCTAGTTTGCTGCGCTCAAAACTCCAGAGAGACATACTGAAACAACAGAATAATAACTTGAATCAATAACATCATCGTCACAATTAGATCAATCTACCATAAATCCAGTATTTCTTCCATGTTCAAGCGCCTCACTAAAACACAAATACGGAATTTGCTGCCACCGATATTACTTCAAAGTCTGCACAAATTAATCAAAAGCAAGAGACTCATAAACAGGTATAACGAGCCACACATACCATTATTCAAAGGGAGTGCAAGAACATGCCCAACTTCGTGTGTACACTGTCGGCCAAATAGCACTCAGATTTAGAAACAAACTAGCATTTTTCCTTGAGAAGTCCTGGATGTAGAACACAAAGCACAAGGCACTGTCACCATCAACGCTCTGTGGGAGTAGACTGTGGGGACATCCACACAACACAGGCAGGCCCGACACCTGTGTATTGAGAATCATTACCCCCACGTTCTCAGCCGCCAACTACCACTCGCCTAGACAGATGAGCGATTCTACTGCTCATGACAGACCCTGCGATGGACTCCTCGGGAACCAAAAATAAAGCCGCTCGGAACGCCCTCCGTGCATTTGACACCGCGATTGGTGACTTGCCAGTCATTACCTCCCCATTGTCTTCCCCAACGCCGATTCTCAGATCTGACTCTTCTTCTTCCCGACAAATGTCCTCTTAAGCCGTCAACGCAAGTACCGCGCACCTGAACGTTAAATTTGAGCAAGGCTGAGTTCAATGTGCTGCTGAACCCTCAGAATCAATGTGATTCGGGCGTACAGTACGTGTACCTCAGACTAGTATATGCGATCGCATTGCTCTTCACTGGCAGTTATCTCCTGTATCTGGCTTACGAATGACACGATTTGCGAAATGGACGGGCGCAAAATTCATACGTTAGCTATTTTAAGACACATATTTTCTCCCTTCTCCGTATGTCAGTCAAGTTGTCCTGTCGGTAGTATATTTAAAAATACCTCAATATCCGTGAACATAGTGTCAGGCGAAAACGAAAATATTACGTCCAGTCAGTAAGGATACCGGCTTATAAACACTGCATTACAAAGAGTGCGGTAGAGATTTAAAATATTTATCCACATAAGCTAAAATTTATTCCGTTATTCTCGCTTTTTAGTATTAGCCTAAGGTTGTTCTCACAGGTCACCATTTCTACTCAGCTGCAGGACTTCTTCAAAAAAATGTGTAATACAAGAAAGTGAAAACTATCTTACTGGAAATAATGAAAGCTGTTTTGCAGATAAAGCCAACAGATCAAACTCACTTCTCAGAAAAAGCTCGCTGACAATTATATAAGATCGAATATTGTAGCAGATACTTCCATTACACTAATAATAAAGTATCAGGACCTACTAGAAAACGTGGAGGAAAATTTCAGTTTAGAGGGCCCCGAATCAGTAACACACCACCCGTTACCTTACAGATATGCTTGGCTACTTGTCATGCTAAATCTATCATGAATGATATATGACCAATCTTGGCATCTTACTATCTCATGAAAGCTTTAATAGTATGTACATCATTAAATGACATATAACTATAACAAATTGTACAAAGAAAAAAACATTTATGATGGATCCTCAGTGTACCTTTGCCCTGAAGCGACGTACTTTCTGAATAAGTAAGTTACAATAATTCTGTAACTACTAATACGATGTATCCCGTCATATTGTACAACTAATTGCACAATTAGCGTCGGTTTTCGAGAGGTTCTCGATTTTATGATTCTTAGAAACTGTTCCCCTAAGTGGACTACACCTCTTAAAAGAAACTTTCCGTTTTGTGTTCACTTGTCCGCGCTTCAATACCTCACCTGCTGTTCAGGAAAAAATGGATTTTAAAAGCACGTCTTTGCCACTTTACCGATAACATCTAATAGCTGCATGTAGCCCCATTTCTGTTTCACTAGAATTGCGTTTAACCCACAGATCCAAACCCTCATGATATCACTTTGCAGCATTCAACGTAATGCTCTCGCTATGTGCAATGACTTTATCTAACTCACTAATGGTCTGCGGACGAGACAAAATAATCACCCTTGAAGTACATGCTGCTCTCATGACTTCTATAGCGTTATAAATCTGGACAACCTAACTTTTATTTGTAGTGTCTCGACACTAATCAAAATTTCCGTTATGTACTAGTAATAACAAAATTACTCGTTTTCACATTGCATGAGTGAGAGGTATTTACCATTTCACAAGTAAGACTCTCTGACACAAAATAATCACATATGTCCGTACGAATTGATCTAAATTACTGTCTCTCGCAATAGACTCTCTAAACCTTTGATTTAGTCCTTCTTTTGCCAAAGGTTGTAGCAGCCTACGCAACTGTTTATCACCACCCTGAAAGAATGGGAGTACTAAGAGTTTCTAACGCACACACGATATGTTACTGTGTCAAGAACACAGAACTGAAGATGATTCAGAAACTAATATACACACCAAAAACATTAACATGAAATATTTCAAACAACCTGAACACGTTACTAATGGAAACTACATTATGATTTACATAGGCAGTGCAGACAACATAAGAACAAAAATCCTCTTCCGGAAAACGAAACCACCAGTGCACACTTACCAAAGAGTATACAAAATTAATCGTAATGACTACTACACTATATAGGACACTATATAGGCAAAACGGACTGAGATTTCAAAATCAGATACCGAGAACTACCAGAAACAGTTACACAAACCCATCCACAGTCTTCAACTACATGTGAACAGGAAACAACAAGGTAGCCCAGATCGAAAATGCGATGCAAATTTTGCACATAACACCGAAGCCCCATAATGAACCGTTTATAAGAAATAAAAGTCTACACACACACACACACACACACACATGCAAATACACTCCTGGAAATTGAAATAAGAACACCGTGAATTCAATGTCCCAGGTAGGGGAAACTTTATTGACACATTCCTGGGGTCAGATACATCACATGATCACACTGACAGAACCACAGGCACATAGACACAGGCAACAGAGAATGCACAATGTCGGCACTAGTACAGTGTATATCCACCATTCGCAGCAATGCAGGCTGCTATTCTCCCATGGAGACCATCGTAGAGATGCTGGATGTAGTCCTGTGGAACGGCTTGCCATGCCATTTCCACCTGGCGCCTCAGTTGGACCAGCGTTCGTGCTAGACGTGCAGACCGCGTGAGACGACGCTTCATCCAGTCCCAAACATGCTCAATGGGGGACAGATCCGGAGATCTTGCAGGCCAGGGTAGTTGACTTACACCTTCTAGAGCACGTTGGGTGGCACGGGATACATGCGGACGTGCATTGTCCTGTTGGAGCAGCAAGTTCACTTGCCGATATAGGAATGGTAGAACGATGGGTTCGATGACGGTTTGGATGTACCATGCACTTCAGTGTCCCCTCGACGATCACCAGAGATGTACGGCCAGTGTAGGAGATCGCTCCCCACACCATGATGCCGGGTGTTGGCCCTGTGTGCCTCGGTCGTATGCAGTCCTGATTGTGGCGCTCACCTGCACGGCGCCAAACACGCATACGACAATCATTGGCACCAAGGCAGAAGCGACTCTCATCGCTCAAGACGACACGTCTCCATTCGTCCCTCCATTCACGCCTGTCGCGACATCACTGGAGGCGGGCTGCACGATGTTGGGGCGTGAGCGGAAGACCGCCTAACGGCGTGCGGGACCGTAGCCCAGCTTAATGGAGACGGTTGCGAATGGTCCTCGCCGATACCCCAGCAGCAACAGTGTCCCTAATTTGCTGGGAAGTGGCGGTGCGGTCCCCTACGGCACTGCGCAGGATCCTACGGTCTTGGCGTGCATCCGTGCGTCGCTGCGGTCCGGTCCCAGGTCGACGGGCACGTGCACCTTCCGCCGACCACTGGCGACAACATCGATGTACTGTGAAGACCTCACGCCCCACGTGTTGAGCAATTCGGCGGTACGTCCACCCGGCCTCCCGCATGCCCACTATACGCCCTCGCTCAAAGTCCGTCAACTGCACATACGGTTCAAGTCCACGCTGTCGCGGCATGCTACCAGTGTTAAACACTGCGATGGAGCTCCGTATGCCACGGAAAACTGGCTGACACTGACAGCGGTGGAGCACAAATGCTGCGCAGCTAGCGCCATTCGACGGCCAACACCGGGGTTCCTGGTGTGTCCGCTGCGCCGTGCGTGTGATCATTGCTTGTACAGCCCTCTCGCAGTGTCCGGAGCAAGTATGGTGGGTCTGACACACCGGTGTCAATGTGTTCTTTTTTCCATTTCCAGGAGTGTATATAGACAAAACTGTTAACGGAAAAAGTGAACTTAAAATATAAAAATTACACTGAAAACTTTACTGAAACGCGATAGAACACGATAACGGATAAAACAAAAAGACAACACAAACAAATATTAGCAAATAATTTACCACCACATGAAACCCGTCGATGAATAAGCCAATTACGTAATCATATAACTCCATTGGTTTACCTGTCCACTGAAGCTGTCAAACTTACGAAAATATTAAACAGGTCTTAGCCATACGTCACTGCTGGGACGTTAGGTATCGAGAGAATAACAAATTCGTCTGCGCTACACATACGACACATGGCAATATAAGGTATTAGACAGCGTGTATGTTGACGATATTTTATGAAACTAAGTACTACAACAGGTAGATACAAAACTGTTATTAGTTACGAGCACACACACAAATACACTCCTGGAAATTGAAATACGAACACCGTGAATTCATTGTCCCAGGAAGGGGAAACTTTATTGACACATTCCTGGGGTCAGATACATCGCATGAACACACTGACAGAACCACAGGCACATAGACACAGGCAACAGAGCATGCACAATGTCGGCACTAGTACAGTGTATATCCACCTTTCGCAGCAATGCAGGCTGCTATTCTCCCATGGAGACGATCGTAGAGATGCTGGATGTAGTCCTGTGGAACGGCTTGCCATGCCATTTCCACCTGGCGCCTCAGTTGGACGAGCGTTCGTGCTGGACATGCAGACCGCGTGAGACGACGCTTCATCCAGTCCCAAACATGCTCAATGGGTGACAGATCCGGAGATCTTGCTGGCCAGGGTAGTTGACTTACACCTTCTAGAGCACGTTGGGTGGCACGGGATACATGCGGACGTGCATTGTCCTGTTGGAACAGCAAGTTCCCTTGCCGGTCTAGGAATGGTAGAACGATGGGTTCGATGACGGTTTGGATGTACCGTGCACTATTCAGTGTCGCATCGACGATCACCAGAGGTGTACGGCCAGTGTAGAAGATCGCTCCCCACACCATGATGCCGGATGTTGGCCCTGTGTGCCTCAGTCGTATGCAGTCCTGATTGTGGCGCTCACCTGCACGGCGCCAAACACGCATACGACCATCATTAGCACCATGGCAGAAGCGACTCTCATTGCTGAAGACGACACCTCTCCATTCGTCCCTCCATTCTCACCTGTCGCGACACCACTGGAGGCGGGCTGCACGATGTTGAGGCGTGAGCGGAAGACGGCCTAACGGTGTGCAGGACCGTAGCCCAGCTTCATGGAGACGGTTACGAATGGTCCTCGCCGATACCCCAGGAGCAACAGTGTCCCTAATTTGCAGGGAAGTGGCGGTGCGGTCCCCTACGGCACTGTGTGGGATCCTACGGTCTTGGCGTGCATCCGTGCGTCGCTGCGGTCCTGTCCCAGGTCGACGGGCACGTGCACCTTCCGCCGACCACTGGCGACAACATCGATGTACTGTGGAGACCTCACGCCCCACGTGTTGAGCAATTCGGCGGTACGTCCACCGGGCCTCCTGCATGCCCACTATATGCCCTCGCTCAAAGTCCGTCAACTGCGCATACGGCTCACGTCCACGCTGTCGCGCCATGCTACCAGTGTTAAAGACTGCGATGGAGCTCCGTATGCCACGGCAAACTGGCTGACACTGACGGCGGCGGTGCACAAATGCTGCGCAGCTAGCGCCATTCGACGGCCAACACCGCGGTTCCTGGTGTGTCCGCTGTGCCGTGCGTGTGATCATTGCTTGTACAGCCCTCTCGCAGGGTCCGGAGCAAGTATGGTGGGTCTGACACACCGGTGTCAATGTGTTCTTTTTTTCCATTTCCAGGAGTGTAGATATACTAACAACTGCATAGGTTTGTATGTTTGGAGACAACTTGTCAGTTACAATCAACCGAAATAAGCTTATAAGACGAGAAAGTAACATCTTAGTAAAACCTTTTGAGTAACGCAGCATTTTAAAATATTATACACGTAATATCCTTACGATACATTTATAATCTGCAGGCGCAGAAGAATTTAAAATTTAAACTATGATGTATTAATGGTGTGCAACTGAGACGCAACAATAAATGAGAATCTTTCCCGACAAATACTTTGGTATAGTCAGTTTGAAATTTCTTCATTTGTTCTTATATTTCCGCGAGGAACCTTAACATGTTTGCCATTTGCTGAACAGAAGAAGAGGCAATGTATACTAATCTCGATTGCAATGGTACATTAATTCTCCTGTATCTCCCACACTCTGTTGTATATTGTTGATCCCCGGAATAATCTATCAGTTCCCTTATTATATCATAATATTCAACTATGCAGTCTTCTAGCTCGTTAACCTATATTAACTCTTCTGGTTCTAATTTCAGAGTCCGGAGGTCTCCAATACAATAGTGAATAAACTGCGTGTCAAAGAGCTAAATTCACTTCTTGGGACATAGATCGTCCAGCTGTTTCTATAAAAGTAAACAGAAAAACCAAACCGGAGAGCCAGCCGGTGTAGTGGAGCCCTTCTGGGCGCTACAGTGTGGAACCGCGCGACCGCTACGGTCGCAGGTTCGAATCCTGCCTCGGGCATGGACGTGTGTGATGTCCTTAGCTTAGTTAGGTTTAAGTAGTTCTAAGTTCTAGGTGACTGATAACCTCAGCAGTTAAGTTCCATAGTGCTCAGAGCCAGAGCCAAACCCGGGACAGCTACAGAAATAGCAATAACTGCCACTCACCTCGTCCGACTCCTCCGCAGTAACAGCCCTGGATGGTCAAAAACTGCTTGTAGTCTTCGTTTTTGGTCCCTGTTGTTCCGTTCTGTTTGGATGGTCGCGTATATTGAACGTGTAACATATGGTAATATGATGCATGACGGGCCGTAACGCTTTACTCAGAGAATAAAGTTTTTAAAATTGCTACACCAAAAACATTTTACAATTACGTTCAGCAGCCAAATTCAACCATGCTCTGCGACCAATGAATCAGTAGGGAGCACGTGCTTGTGAATTGGGCATGCTGGTTTTGAACTTAAAATGCAAAAAACAGCAACAATTATTTATTCACAATAATTAGTAGAAATTATTTGACGCAGTACAGCAGTTCCATTAAAAATTATCTTGGCCTGAATTAGTTTAAAAAGTTAAAATCTGAACAACACAAAACTTAAAAGACTCACAATTAAATTTGTATGAAACAAATGTAAACTACCAATGTAAAAGACAATGACTGAAGGTTGATAAATCCTTAAAAAGTGATTAAATATTCATCATATGCCTATAAAAACGTTCTTCACTAATGAATAAAATTATAAATTGCAAGTGAAAAATAGAATTAGTGAAATTTAACTCGTGCTTAAATATGCACCAAAACCTCATAAGAATGAATCTGTCTTTTACTAATATGTTCCAAATACGATTCTTTAAATCCTCCAGGAGTTTTACAAGTATACTAGAATGAAATAACTGGTTTTATTTAATCTTATTCTAGGAGGGAACAGAAACCAACGCCATAAAAAAAACAACAAGAACTATTTCAGTGAACCCGTTTCACCGCCGCGTTGTTAAGAGACCATCGAAACAACCACGTCGTAAGAGACAAGGACAGTAGAACATACAAAACAAACGATTCTGATGTTTTCATCACTATCCTGATGTTTTTATATTGCCTACCAAGCATGTCGTATACCTGCCTTTAACAGCACACCAGTTGGCGTTGAAACAATACCAAACGATCCACCTTCTAATTAGTATAATTTACGAGGCGTTCCCAATTAGCAATACAAAATACTTTTATCTGAAAGCCGGTTGCTTTTGTTAAAGTTTCCAATACACCTTATTATACTCACCTCTTTTGCTTACAAACCCTACTTTTGAACATAATCTCCGTTCAAAGCGACGCCCTTACGCCATCTTACTGGGAGGGCCTGTACGCTAGCATTGCACCACTCTGCTGGTCGATATCGAACCGACGTCTTACTGCGTTAATAACCACTACGTCATCCACGTTTTGCTTCCGGTGGAGTGTATCCGTCATTGCGTCTAACAGACGGAAGCCGGAACGAGCGAGATCCGGGCTGTAGGATGGATCAGGAAGAACAGACCAGTGAAGTTCTGTGAGCTCCTTTTGGGTACGACTTTCCGTTGCCATGGAGAAGATGAAATTCATTATTTCTACACTGCAGCGCCAAAGAAATTAGTATAGACATGCATATTCAAATAGAAAGATATGTATACAGGCAGAATATGGCGCTGCAGTCAGCAATGGCATCAAAGACAACGACAATATGACACAGTTGGTTGATAGCGATGGGACACAGCATCTCCGAGGCAGTGTTGAAGTGGAGATTTTCTCGTACGACCATTTCTCGAGTGTACCTTGAATATCATATATCCGTAAAACATCTCCAACATCGATGGGGTCGAAAACAGATCGTGCGAGAACGGAACCAATGACGACTTAAGAGATTCGTTCAGCGTGACGGAATTGCAACCCTTCCGCAAATTGCTACAGCTTTCAGTGCACGGCCATCAGAAGTGTCACCGTGAGAACCATTCAACGAAACATCATCGATATGGGCTTTCGGAGCCGAAGACTCGTTCGTGTACCCTTGATGACTGCAAGACGCATTACTTTACCGCCTCGCCTGGGCCCGTCAACACCGACATTGGGCTGTTGATGACTGGAAACATGTTGCCTGGTCGGACACCCGTCTAGAGACGACTCTGACAGGCGACTTGTAAGTAAGCATCCTGTCTGATCACCTGCCTTCATTCATTCATGTCCTTTGTAATTTCCGACGCATTTGGGAAATTTCAGTGCGACGCACCTCAAATTCAGAATTGATACAGAGAGGCTCCAGGAACACTCTTCTGAGTTTAAACACTTAGACTAATCACCAAACTCCCCAGACATGGACATTATTGAGTATATCCAGGATACCTTGCACCATGCTGTTCACACTTCGCACTTTTATGGATTTGTGGACAGCGCTGAAGGATTCATGGTGTCAAGTGCCTCCAACACTACTTAAAACATCAGTCGGGTCCATGTCACCTTGTGCTACCGCTCTTCTGCGTGCTCGTGGGGGCCCTACACGATATTAGGCAGATGTAGCAGTTTCTTTGGCTCTTCAGTGTAGTTCTAAATGATGAACCCATGTTACATCGCCTGTGACGATGTTTGACAAAAAAATTGTCACGATCAGCTTCGTAGAGTTCAAGAAATTCCGCAGATATGGTCTTTCGTTGCTCATTGTGGTCTTCCGTTAGGCGGCGAGGAAATCAACAGACACAGGCCTTTGAGTACTGCAAATGCTGGACTAATGTATCAACACTTCCAACAGAGATATCCAGAGCAGCTAAGTGTTAGATGGTGTCTCCAGATCTCGAATGAACGTGTCCGTATGGTTCTACATTGGAGGAGTCACAGCTGTGTGCGGTCGGCCGTCTCATGGGAGATCGGACAAGTTTGCGCGACCTTGTTGCGCTGGTGATACACGCCACGTCCAAGGACTGACCTTGCTTTTTTTTACTGACATGTCAACGTAGACATTCTGCAAAGCCTATGAATATCTGAGGCGTTCTGGTTTTCCACTAAAAGGAACTCAGTGGCAGCTCTCTACTTGGAAGGCACCTCCGTTACGAAAGCCATTTCGAAGGCTATATATAATGTCGCCACTTAGCGGAACTTCATGCAACTATACGGGCTGAGGCGAGATTATTCCACGATGTTCCACAACAAATTTTGCATTTTTTCAACCGAAATCATCCGAGAAAAGGTATGTGTGGCACTACTTTTAGAAAACCATTCGAATTATAGCTGTTACTGCCTTTCCGCACACGGCTCCAAACATTGGCATGCAGACTACAACTTAATGTTCTGGGGTAACTGATACTCAAGATGCTGAAAAATGTGCTGCGAGAATAGCATTTAGTGTTCACCCACAATCGTCTTGTAGACATCTGTTTAATGAGTTGGGCGTCTGACCTTCTTAGTACATTTATGACCTCATGACGTTTGTTGTATCAGGTTGCTATCATTAAAGCCCACCTACGCACAGGTATTCAATGTGGGCTGTAATTATAGTATGGCAGCGAAGCTTGGTAGATATTCCATAGTGTTGATGCTTAACCAACATTGAGAAAAAGAATTAAAAATATTGAAAGAAGCCTCTTAGTTTTGACCACCAGATGCTCATTTCGCACTCTTAATGCTAGAACATGAGAACAAAAGGTCACAAAAGTGAGAAAAGTAGAATTTTTATTTTATTATTAACTGCCGCTTACACAATTTGTTCATTATGAGCTCCAGAGACGTCATCGAGATGCTCACTGCTTAAAACGAAGTGATCAACAGCTGCTCGCAGCTGTTCTGGTGGAATATGAGCTACGTGTTACTGTACACCAACCTTAAGATAAAGTAGAGACCGAAGGTCACCCTGTTAAACCCGTTCTTTTAGGTATACCCCCAAAGCCAAAAGTCAAATGGATTTACATGAGGTTATGTTTGAGGCCACACACCTGGAAAACCACCGGAGATAACACATTCGTGAAGGTAGCATTCTGCAGATCTTTCGCTGGACGAGCTACATGGGGTGTTGCCCCATCTTACATAAAACCAGTGATTTAGACTCAGCTGCTCTCATCCAAAGCAGGAGTCACGCACTGTGCCAGGTGGTTTCGGTAACGAGCACACGTCACGGTAAACCTGACAGGGTAAACCTGACAGGGCCTCTTGGTGTCTTCTGTTAAAATAAGAATGGAGCGAGAATAAAGATGCTTCTGAATCCGCACCACACAGTCGCTTACGGCGAGTGCAATGGCTTTTCGTGTGCAAGACGTGGTTTACCGGAAATCCAAATTCGGCAGTTCTGTGTCTTACCCTATAGTGTAAAATGTGCCTCGTCACTAGATAGAATATGGCCCGACGACATGTCAATAACTTGGATCCCTGCCAGCCACTGAAGAGCAAATTTAGAACATTGCTGTCAATCGTGTTTTCAGTTGCAGCACCGTCTGGGTCTTGTACGGGTACCAGTGTAACACAGGCCGTAAAATTTTCCATACTGTTGACCATAGTTCTCTTGGTACTGCAAGAGTCCTGCAATTACCTGGGACACTTGTTGCGTGCTCAGTTACAGCAGCAGCATCTTCGTCAACAACTTTCACCGGGATAGGACGCCTTCCCCTTCCAGGTGACACAAACGTCTCAACCGTGTTTTCAAATTTCGTTATCATCTTCCTTACACCGTATAAGGACATCGAACCTCTCCGCAGACTTTTCAGTGGGCAATACTCTCCGAATGCACCACTGTAATTACCACCGATAGCATTAAACAGTTCCACTAACTGCACAATCCGCCCTATTAGCTGAACGATCAGCGCGTTGGAATGTCACGCAAGGGGGCATGGGCTGGGGAGGGAGATTTCCTCCCCTCAGGGACTGGGCGTTTGTGCTGTCCTCATCATCATTTCATCCTCACTGCCGAAGCGCAAGTCGCCCAATGTGGCGTCGCATTCAATAAGACTTGCACTTGGCGGCCGAACTTCAATTTTCCACTAACTGCACACGGTCTCACTTCTCGATAACCGTGTTGTTCACTCTCGTTATGGTTTGTCAAATGTCAGCGTGGATTCCATACCGTCATACAAACGCTGTACAGCGGGAGAGTTGCACCTGGACTCAAAAATTGCAATCAATTCTTTTCCAGTAAAAATCGATTTCGCATTAACACATCAGCATGTCTATCAAATTTCGCTGCCAAACGATAATTACAGCCCACACTGGATGACCCTGAGTGGATGCACTTTAATTATAGCCACTCGGTAAGTAGTCCACTGCAGCTCAAAAGGAACAATGATGCAGAGAGCCGGCCGTGTGGCCGAACGGTTCTAGGCGCTTCAGTCTGGAACCGCGCGACAACTACGGTCGCAGATTCGATTCCTCCCTCGGGCATGGATGTGTGGGATATCCTTAGGTTAGTTAGGATTATGTAGCTCTAAGTTCTAAGGGACTGATGACCTCAGATGTTAGGTCTCATGGTGCCCAGGGCAATTTGAAGCATTTTGATGCACACAATTACAATACCAGCAGGAAATAAGACATTCAGCACTGCATATGAAATAAGTCTTTAGCACAGAAAGGGATGCATAATGCCGCAAATAAAATTCTTGATAACTTAGCCAGTAATATAAAATGTCTGTCAGAGAGCAAAGTAAAATTTTAAAACAAACTAAAAATTTATCTCGTTGGCTACTTCATATTACGCTGAAAAATTTTTGTTATTGTAATGTGTAAAAGATGGTGGCTATGTATTACTAACCAACATCTGTATATTAAATAGATATGTAAAAATTTAAAAATTATAAAAAGGCGCTTACATGTATTCAGCATGTAGTCATATTTACAAATTAATTATTGATGTGAATATATAACAATTCGTTCCACGTCATTAAGATTTTTCGTGCAAAAGATACATAGAACATTAAACTGACAAGTGCTGCTGTTGACCTGACGGGGCTTGGACTCTAGGGTAATCTCTGCCGTACCGTTCTGTACAAAATAGCCAGACGAGCCGCACACTCGTTTTCAGTGTATGACGACTCGGCGTTAAGGCCAACTCGTCAGTACTGCTCTCAGACTATTCCAAATTGAGGTATCCCAGTCAGACAGCGAGGCTTCTCGAACGGCGCCTGCTCAGATATCTTATCACTGGTCAAAGAAGTTGCGACTGTTCTGACTGTTACCGAAGTGCCTTTCTGCGGTCTGCCATAAGAATAATAATTCACTGTCAATAGCTCAGTACCAACATCACGTAACTCTTCTGGTTTGGTGTTGGTGACCTGTTCTGTACACTACCCGTACTCCAAAGATATTAGTTCTGAAGGTTCTTTACAATTACTTTGTTTAACTGTCTGCTCACTAAACGGACTTTGAAAACTGCTTGCTGAGGAAGAACAGGAGGCCACTAGTCCAGTCCCTGTGTAATGGAATAAACAGCACTCCATATACATTTATTAAGGTTTGAATCACACACCAGAACAAAGCAGGAAAGTTAATACATGAGTACAATGTAACATTGACTGTATCACGTAATTTTGTTTGGTAATTTTCTAAACATTTTCATATCTCTTAAGTCACGGAACTGAGTAGCAGTAGTATTGATTTCCTATAAAACGGATTCTTTCTCTTTAGTGGCAGACAGAACAATAAAGCAGGAAACGTTTATCTGCGTTGACTTCTACTCTGGAGCTTTCAACTAAATTGAGTTTCCGTCAGTTGCCTTTCAAGTCCTTGTCTGGATTACTCTTTCATTCTGCCTGTCTGAGAACGTAACTTTGTTATTCCAGAGAAATCAGTTCGTGTTTTATGTTCCACTAGATGTTATTAAATTTTTATTCTGTCTAGGATTTAAGGTTTGTTACCTGCATTCCAAGCATTTTTGCTGATTACTCAGTGTAAATCCTTATTAGCTTCAGTGACCCAAAATACGTAAAAGTGCACGTCGCACAACATTCTGTAATACGAAAACGATTGTTTGCTTTGGGTTAGTTCAAATAGCTCTGAGCTCTATGGGACTTAACATCTGAGGTCATCAGTCCCCCTATCACTTAGAACTACTTAAACCTAACTAACCTAAGGACATCACACAAATCCATGACCGAGGCAGGATTGGAACCTGCGACCGTAGCAGCAGCGCGGTTCCGGACTGAAGCGCCTAGAACCGCTCGGCCACTTCGGCCGGCGTTTGCTTTGGGCGGAGTTTATTATATGTCAGAGAGTAAAGATAATTTACAATGCGGTAAGCTTTCCTCGTTTGTCCTCAGAATTTTTTTTTTCTTAAATTGTTCCAAGTTCACTGTTTAAAGAAAAACACCTCTGTTACAAATAAAAAAATTTGGGAAAATTTTCACGAGGTGGAAGACCAGTATGTTCGGGGAGAAGGAGAGAGAAAGACACCGCCATTGGGGGCACGAGATGGTGGTAGTGTTGAAATAGTGTGTTGCATTGTACGCAGAAACCTCTGCGGTGGAAGGCTGTTGTATTGGGGACCTAAAAAGCTCGTTGTTTCGATAGGTGTTTTGCTGAAGCATTTCGTTCGAGACCTAAGTACATCGGCCCACCGCATTACTGGTGGTTTATTCTGCATTAGCTTGGGCTCCAAGCGCCTTCTGCGAAAGTCTACAGCTTCCTCGTGCGTTTGACGAGACGCTCAATCGCATGGCTGCTGATGCTGCGTGTTTTTTGTGGTGGGCCGCCTCTGCCTTCCTCTAGTGTCGTTTTACTCTTCGGCACTTTATTGACGTTGCCGTGAGCGTTTGTTTCAGCGTAGCCTCGGTTTTCCACTTGTAATATTTCCCCAAATAAGATCTTTGTCTCTCTAACCAAATAATTTGTAAAAATTCCTCTGCAAGTCGTGATCAATGACCTTTATAGTGACCTCATAATGTGTTTAAGGTTAATGTACGGAGTGAAGGTTTCCTGACAAGTCACTGTTTAGTATTCTCCCGTAACGTGGTGCTAGTATCATATGAGTTTCAGCTCATTTGTGCTTAATACTGGTTATTCATTTGATGTATGTCCACGTTTTAATACTTATTGTTTTAGTTATGTTTTACATCTTTGTCCTGTCCGGGTCTTCAAGATGCTTTAGGCCTCTAATAAGGAGAAATTCGTTAGTTCCTCGTAATTTCCCTGTCTGATCCTAAAGTAAGGTCTTGTTTGGTTCTTCTTATATGACTGTATGTGTCTCGGTTCCTACGTTAATCCCTCAACGCCGAAATGTCTTGGGAGGTACTATTTGACCTTTCTCACTACCTATCAGAGCAAGTAACAGTAACCATTTTCAGTTTAGCCCGCCCGGTTAGCCGTGCGGTCTAACGCACTGCTTTCCGGGCGGGAAGGCGTGCCGGTCCAAGCCACTAATCCGCCCGGCGGATTAGTGTCGAGGTCCGGTATGCCGGCCAGTCTGTGGATGGTTTTTAAGGCGGTTTTCCATCTGCCTCGGCGAATACGGGTTGGTTCCCGTTTTTCCGCCTCAGTTACACTATGTCGGCGATTGCTGCGCAAACAATGTCTCCACGTACACGTACACAATTATTTCTCTACCATGCAAACATTTAGGGTTACACTCGTCTATTGTGAGACGTTTCTCGGAGTCCACTGGCGGCCGAACCGGACTGTAAACCTGGGTTCGGTGTGGGGCGGCGCTGGGGTGAGTGGACTGCTGTGAACCACTGAGGGCTACCGAGGGGACGAAGCCTCTTCGTCGTTTCTAGGTCCCCATTTCAATAGAATACAATACAATTTTCAGTTTAAGTGATTGTTGTTGGAAATTGCATTAAATTTGGTCTCTCGTACAACTTTTACTCAATGGATTTCTTTAATACATAATTTAATGGATACTCATATCCTAGAGCAATAATCTGATTGAGTTTGTTATTAAAATTTGTCATTTAATTGCACCTAATTGAAGGAGATTATGTGCCTATCTTGCACTTCCCGCCTTGCTTAGGCGATTCCTTCGTTGCGCAGTTTCCTACTTGGCAGCGTTTCTCGCCTTGGGTGCGGGCCATGCGGGGACCCGGTACTGCATTCGCTGTGTATTGCCGGGTGCGTCTGTTCGGCCCTGCGCGACTCCGGCATGTTGTTTGTCGGGCAGCACGAGGTCTGCCCTATGCGGGCACCTTTCATGGCTCTACCTCAGCTCCCTAAGTTGAGTTCCCCTTTCCTTCTGTGATCTATAGCAGCTTGTTCCTCAATGCTTCACGTTCTGATATTCTGTCTAGCCCAATTTATCGTTAGTGCCGGTGCAATCTTGTGATATTAAGGACTTACTGACCTTGGCTCAAACACTTGTTATTCAGTTGTAGTTATATCAATTAATTCATTCTCTTAAATGGGACCTTTCTTAAAGATTATTGCTCTGAAATTGTTTCAGGGCCCACTGTGAACTCGGTAATGCCTTATATACAATTGTAAGTCTTTTTACCAATAGGGTTTTGTTAAATTCACGAGTTGTTCAGTACTGAATATTTATCCAGCACGTAATATGTCAAATCTATAGGAGTCATAATTGTCATTCAGCACAGCCTCAGAATTTCACATTTTTGTTGCTCCCCTTTTTTTTTAAATTTGAATTGTGAAGCACGGTATTTGAAATTGTAATGTTATTAACTGTTACACAATTGTTCACAAAGTACAGACAAAATACAATTTCGTAAGTGTGAAGTTATCCAACAGTGTAATTACGTAAACATGTGTCACTGATGTAGTAAAATGAATGTTTGTCTCTCCCAGATAAATGATCAGATAGCTGTGTAATTAGTGTGTTAGAGAAATACGGTACCAATGTGTAAAGTTGTATAAGCAAATACCATATTAGCTAGGGCTCCTTGTGCTTGCCACACTCATTGAACACAAAGTAGGCGTGTACCCCCTGCGCATCAGAAGATTCCAGGTTCGAATCCTGGCAGGGTCGCCATATGAAACATCCCCTTAGAAAAATTATACATGACTGTGCTTAAACTGACACACAATAGTTTTTAGCGCAACGCAATATGACTTTCAATAATCCCTACAAAAGAATGGCCCTGACTAACATTAACCTATACCTTTCACAGATCACTTACCTCACAAAAAATCTTCGTTACTCGAACTACTGCAATACAGCGAGCACCACTACTGCCAGCAAAATAAAAGATTCAAACTACTGATGGCACTAACTACTGATAGGCATAGTTAGCGAATGAAAGATTTTAATAGAGAACAAACAATGTATTTACCTCAATAGTCATAATATATATAGCAGTTCATGACACCAATTCTTGCAAATTTCTAAATTCCGCCATCTCTCTCCCCACGTCCACCACTGCTGGAGGCTCATCTCCAACTGCGCAACGCTACGCGCTGTTAGCATCCAGCTGCCGCTACCCAACACTACAATGGCAGACAACAATGCAAACCAGCCGCAGACTGCACAAGGCAGAGCCAGTGATTTTTTATACAGAGCGCTATGTGGCGTTGGCGTTACCAATAAAAAACGTAAACAGCCTACTTACATAGTGAGGTAAATACATTGTTTGTTCTGTATTATAATCTTTCATTCGCTATGCCTATCAGTAGTTAGTGCCTTCAGTAGTTTGAATCTTTTATTTAGCTGGCAGTAGTGGTGCTCGCTGTATTGCAGTAGTTCGAGTAACGAAGATTTTTTGTGAGGTAAGTGATCTGTGAAAGGTATAGGTTAATGTTAGTCAGGGCCATTCTTTTGTAGGGATTATTGAAAGTCATATTGCGTTGCGCTAAAAACTATTGTGTGTCAGTTTAAGCACAGTCATGTATAATTTTTCTAAGGGGATGTTTCAAGCTGAATGATTTATTCAAGAGAAAGAGTTTCATTAACTTAGAAAGTTAATAACGCCTTGGCCTATTTCTGGTCCTTATGCAAGCAGTTATCTTTTTCGGCATTGACTGATACAGTTGTTGGATATCTTCCTGAGGGATATTGTGCCAAATTCTGTCCAATCCCTAGCTGGTCGGAAGGCTCCAAACATTCTCGTTTGGGGAGATATCCGTCGATCTTGCTGATCAAGGCAGGGTTTGAGAAGCATGAAAACAAGCAGTAGAAACTCTCGCTGTGTGCGGGCGGTCACTATCGTGCTGCAGCGTGAGTCGAGGATCACTTGCCATGAGGGGCAACGAAACGGAGCGTATATTATCGTCGGCACTGTGCCGTACAGGGGCGGCGGAGGACAAGCAATGGGGCCCTGCCATAAAGAGAAAGGGCATCTCAGATCATCACTCGTCGTTGTCGGGCTGTATGGCGGTCAACAGTAAGGGAGCTAACACACTGCCGTCAAGGGACTCTCCACACCTCGAAGCGGGAATCATCAGTGAAGACAATTCTACTCCAGTCGATGAGATTCCAGGCCCAAAACTTGTCTGTGTGCGCCACAGACCAACCTAACGTCCGCCTTCTATACAGTCCGAGCAGTAGTGACGGTCTGGGGAAGCAGGACCCCTTTGGTTGTCATGAGCGGTGCCCACACAGCACAGTGGTGCGCCGACACCATTGTAGACCTTTACCTTTGATGACAAGCCATCCTTGACTTACATTTCAGCAAGGTAGTGCCTGCGCGCAGAAAGCGAAAGTTTTTACGCCTGTCTTCGTGCTTTGCAAACTCTATCATGGCGAAGAAGAACTTTTTGAGCGATATGGGCAGGATCCTCCAATCAGCTCGTGGTTTAAACGATCTAAAGCACCAACCGGACAGAACATGGCTCGACATCCCTCAGGATAACATACGACTGCTACTTACTGAAAATCACAGTATTTGTTTTAAAATGTATGTGTGCCTTCATATTATTAAAGAAAGAATAAGTTTTTTAATAATCGAGGTATTCCTTTCAAGTTAGCATCATATGCATTTTTCATATCATTTGGAATAACCCTGTACAGTTTTGCAAATCTTAACGATTATTTGAGACTATCAAAATATATCATTTCGCAAACACCCCTCTTGTGTAATGACCATACGTGTCTTACGAAAAACCAACGTGTGTTTATTTTGTTATTGATAGCTGTCAGTTCATTTGCTATATAAATTGTGCACATACACGCCACATACTCATAGAGTGTAATTTTCATTTACTTCTGTTTTCATTATGATAGTATTTGTCTTTTATATCCATCGAAAAATATTAGTAGAGGTGTATAGCGTCCCCTCCTCGTTTACTACACAGAAGAAAAGTTTCGGAATTCCTTTCTATCTGAAAGATATTTGCTGCTATTTTCTTCCATGAAGTGTCGAATAATGAAACATCGCCAACGGTTTGTTTCATGTAATGTCACTTATGAGGAATTTGTCACTTGCACGTCATGTCTGTTGGAGTTGTTACCGAATCTGCGACGCTAAGTTTTACCTTGGCCACAGTGTACAGTACCTCTGGGAGGAAGATCGAATAAGATAGGAGTTTCATTACATTGTGATGACTGGGTGTTGTGTGATGTCCTTAGGTTAGTTAGGTTTAAGTAGTTCTAAGTTCTAGAGGACTGATGACCATAAATGTTAAGTCCCATAGTGCTCAGAGCCATTTGAACCATTTTTTCATTACATGAATTCCTATAGAAGTTGTATTAAATTATAGTGTATTCCAATAGTGCTTCTTATCGGAAGATTGTGTAGATGTTTGAAAATTAACGTAAAATGGACTGATAACGAAAGAGGCCATAAAAGTTCATGATCCCCAGTTTTCCATTACGTTTGCAGCAGACCAGCTGCGAGGGCTATCCACAAAGTACATTACGTTTTGGAATTAAAAATAAATAAAGTATTGGACATTTCTTTTATTATATACAGATGAAAGCCACACTTAAATACTACTTTTCTACATAGTTTCCATTTAATTTAAGGCACTTATCGTAGCGATGGACGAGCTTGGAAATCCCTTCGTCGTAAAATTCGGCCGCCTGCGCTTTCAACCACATGGTTACCTCTTTTCGGACAGAAAAGGTGTGATTTTGTGGATTTCCTGGAAAGAGGCACTGCAATAAACTCTCTAAGACATTGCCAAACTCTGCACAACCTCAGAAGAGCAATACAAAACAAGCGCAGGGGAAAGTTGTGCTCAAAAATCTTGCTGATTCACGACAACGCCCGGGCCCACACGGAAAATGCCACTCGTGAAGTTCTCGAATCTTTTAAGTGGGAGTTGTTTCCTCAGCCGCCGTGCAGTCCCGACTTGGCACCGAGCGACTTCTACTTATTCCCAGCAATGAAGAAATGGTTGGCTATGCAGCGTTTTGATGACGACGTACAGCTTCAAGAAGAGGTAACCACGTGGTTGAAGGCGTAGGCGGCCGATTTTTACGACGAAGGAATTTCCAAGCTCATCCATCGCTACGATAAGTGACTTAATTTAAATGGAAACTATGTAAAAAAGTAGTATTTAAGTGTGGCTTTCATCTGTATATAATAAAAAATTCCAATACTTTATTTATATATAATTCCAAAACGTAAAGAACTTTGTGGATAGCCCTCGTATGATAGGGAAAAAGTCTTGCGTTGTTATTCAACTGATAGTGATTATTATATTATTAAGAGTTTCGTAGGCTTTCAGTTGCTTCTCTCATAGTGGTGATTCCACAATCTGTCACCGCTGTCCTAAAACAGTGAACAGTAATTAGTAGTGAAGGATATTCTCCATGTCTGTCTACAAAGAACTCGAGAAATATTTTTTCTTCATCGTGCATGACTACCTCAGTTGCGAATCGATGCATTTTTTGATGTGCGTTGTGCCGATGGTATCATCGCCACATGTCCAACGACACTGAATGACGCGCACAACCTTCCCGCGCCTGTACTACAGTGTGGCGCGACAAGCGCCACTCAGCTGTCGTTGCGCCGAGGGTGGGCCGGAGCCAGCGACGTGGAGAACGGTTGCAGCCAGAGACCGAGACGGAAGAGAGAGCCCCAGACTGCGTCAACCTGCTACACGACGTGTTCCGGACAGAGGGTTCCTCTGTTCGATCCCAGAGCTCCTGAAGATAGACGTTGACACTAAACCCGCCCAAAGATGTAAACAACCATGCATGAACCATGAACAGCGCCCATTAGACGGAGGGGGACGACAGCCAATGGGAGTTCCAGTCGTTCCACCAGGAAGAAGGCACACGGTTCGTCTTGTCTGTAGTTCGACCACGCCTAGACGGTCAATACTGCGGTCGATCACGTCCGCATTGTTACTTTGTGCCAGGAACGGCTACCGACAAGGGACGTGTCCAGGCGTCTCGGAGTGAACCAAAGCAATGTTTTTCGGACATGGAGGGGATACAGAGAGACAGGTACTGTCGCTGACATGCCTCGCTCAGGCCACCCAAGGGCTACTACTGTAGTGGATGACCGCTACCTACGGACTATATCTCGGAGCAACCCTGACAGCAAAGACACCATGTGAAATAATGTTTTTTTGTGCAGCCACAGGACGTCGTGTTACGACTCAAACTGTGCGCAATTCGCTGCATGATGCGTAACTTCACTCCCGACGCCCATGACGAGGTCCATCTTTGCAACCACGGCACCATACAGCGCGGTGCCGATGGGCCCAACATCTTGTTGATTGGAGCGCTCAGGAATGGCACAATGTTCTTTTCACCGGCCAGTGTTGCATATTCCTTCAACCAGACAGTCGTCGGAGACGTGTTTTGAGGCAACCCGGTCAGACTGAACGTCTTAGACACACTGTCCAATGAGTGCAGCAGGGTGGAGGTTCCCTGCTGTTTTCGGGTGGCATTGTGTGGGGCTTACTTACGCCGCTCGTGGTCATGGAAGGCGCCGTAATGGCTGTATGATACGTGAATGCCATCCTCCGGCCGACAGTGCAACCATATCGGCAGCATATTGGTGAGGTATTCGTCTTGGTGGAAGACAATTCGCACCCACGTTGTGCACATCTTGTGAATGACTTCCTTCAGGATAATGACATCGCTCTACTAGAGTGACCAGCAAGTTTTCCAGACATGAACCCTGTCTAACTTGCCTGGGATGGATTGAAAAAAGCTGTTTACGGACGACGTGACCCACTAACCACTCAGAGGGATCTACATCGAATCGCCGTTGAGGTATGAGGCAATTCGGATCAACAGTGTGTTGATGAAGTTGTGGACAGTATTCCACGACAAATACAGTCATGCATCAATGAAAGAGGACGTGCTACTGGGTATTAGAGGTGCCGGTCTGTACAGCTGTCTGGACCACCACCTCGGGGGGTCCTGCTGTATGGTGGCACAACTTGCAATTTACGGTTCCCATGAGCAATAAAAAAGGCGAAATGATGTTTATGTTGATCTCTATTCCAGTACAGGTTCGGGAACACTCGGAACCAAGGTGAAGCAAAACTTATTTCGATGCGTGCAGTACAGTAACCCTCTCTGTCCTTTCTTCATGTAAAAGGTACAATCAGAGTCCACAGAGCGCTAGTAAATACGTCCATCGTCTACTATATTTCAACAAACAGTGTATCAGACTGCGCAGAAGCAAAGACTGTGTCACGATAAGATCAAAAATGGTTTAACGGTAATGTAACTTGCTCTCTCTCTATGACGAGCACATAGATGACATACAAAAGTCAAAACGACATAACCGCCTTGCAACGTCTATCGAAAATGACCTTTGTGGGAAACTGCTGCTTCATGATAACCCACGTTCCCATATCACAAATGTCGTAACTCGTAAGTTACGATGACTCCCAACTGCCGAGGGTGCAGAAAGATTTACGGACTTCTACGCGAAGCAGGACACGGTGTTTTACGAAATGGTTGTCTTAAACCTGGTGGGTGGGTGGGATGATTTGCCTCAATTGTCACGGCTATTTTTTCGTGTTGGCTTACCGATTCTGAATTGTACTGCCTTCGAACGGAAACGTTATCAGCCTTTTGTAACATGAATATTTCATTTTGAAACTTCTTCGTAAGTGTCATGTTTGCGAATTTTGTGCATGTTTTATTGCGAATAGAGGAGAATCTGACATAGCCATTCTGAAGAGTAACTTTTACATAAGTATTACCAGCATTCAGTTGGTGTTCTGAAAGTTGGTGGGAGGATACAACTAAGCGAAGTCGGATTTATTGTTCCGTTCCTCGTGTTTATCAGAAATTATGATTACTTTGTGTGGTTCTATTCATGAAAACGGAAAAATGGAGAGGGTTCCGATTCATAAAGGAAAGACGCCACCCAAAAGTGCACATTATGCGCAGGTTGCAACACGATGCGGTACGTATACGGTAAAGTGAACCACATTTTGCTAGAAGAAAATTCTCCAGGCAGCGCAACCTGCCAAGACCATTTGACACAGTTTTTACAGAGTGGCAGCTATCTTTAACTTAGGACAATGATGAAACTTTTCGTGCATTTTGTGACAGCTATACTTGTTTAAGCTTTAGACAGAGCAACTTCATGAAAGAGTAAATATGTGCAGATCTACAAAAGTTGATACGTGATCAATTTCTATATGAATTATCAAGCGTTTTATTCTACCAACAACATAGCAGTAGCGATAGATGTATACATATTGCTTTGTA
This sequence comes from Schistocerca gregaria, assembly GCF_023897955.1. NCBI lineage: Eukaryota > Metazoa > Arthropoda > Insecta > Orthoptera > Acrididae > Schistocerca > Schistocerca gregaria. The sequence continues at coordinate 279,090,229 of NC_064926.1, forward strand.
TGAAGAAGAGTGCACAATTTTTCGAATCCTCGGAAAAGTGTATACATATCATTTCATTTACTTGAAGACATGGAATAGTTAGTTGGGTACCGCTCCCTCATTCTGTCACTGTTACTCTGTGTCAATTAGTTAATTTTGTCATTTTTGTACGTAGAGTTCAGTTAAGTCATTCTAAATTTCCTTTGAAGTAATTTTAGTATAATCAACGCTTAAGCGTCTGTTTTCTGTCATGTTCGGAACAGTTGAAAATTACAGACTGTAAACATCCATAGTGTGAGATGTACACTCTTAATTATGAAGCGACATTTCTAAATATCTGTGTAAAGCTTTTGCACGTACTGTATCGAAGAGACGACCGAATTCTATTATGTAGTCATAAGGGTGCAGATGCGAAAGTTTAGAGCTGGTGTTTGACAAAGCTGGATACTATGTGATTTTACATAATTGGATGTTATGTGACAAATAGGAACCAACTGTCCATAAATTATGTGCTAAATGAACATGTAAGATGAAGTTAATTAATTAAGTGACCAGAAACACCAATTTCACTTGCAGAACCGAAAAACTGAAATGATTAAATGATTATACTCTGATTCGTCGGAAGTAATGATCGAAACGATGAGTAAAAATTATACTGCGTTTACTGTTCTTCAATAAGTATTTCAAATTTGACGTTAAGAGCGGAATTTTGGAGTAAGACGAAATAAACAGAATTGAAAACTGAATAAATCCAGCAGCCGAGAACATAGTATGGGAACTACCAGATTATTGTGATTGGGTTACCATCATACGCTGCTGCATCGCACTGAAGAACAGGCTTTTGTAAGCGAAATCTTCTCTTTCAGGAGTAGCGGGCTCTTTATGTCTCTCGCTTGGTTCCCATTTCACCAGCAGATCTGATTGTTCATCTGCTCGCCTATTCCTCTTTACACTTCCGAGGTAAAACAAGTGCATGCAGAGGTATCGTTCGTCGGTCCAATATCAGTTTCAATAATCTTTCCGCTAGAGAGGGCGACTACAAACAACAAAGGTACGAGCTTCGTTTCTCCTTTCCGCTTTTGTCTGGATGGGGCCCGTTTCGGGCGTTCTGGCAACCCGAATACAGCTCTCAGGGAACAGTGTGTGGCGCGTTGCCCTACATCGTCGGCGCTCTGCCGGCTAGGCTGGTATTTCTCGAGAGCAGAGGTGAGGCTTGTCAGAATTTACGTGACGGTGGCACGGCGCTCCCTCTGAATAATTCAGTGGCAAGGGGAGCTGCCGCGCGAGGCGCGGAGGCGACAGGTACGTCGCAATGCCGGCTTTACGCTGGGGAGGTGCACTTCTTCGAGCCGTGTCCCTCTGCTCGGACACTATAAAGTGAGAGCCAGCACGCTTGTGTCGGAAACACTCCGCCCAGTCACATTTCTTCCATTTCACTATGGTAGCACATGCACCTGGACATATCGTCACATATGTTCGTTCGTACCAACTTTGCGGTGTGTTATGAGAAATCACGGAAGTAGAAAAATGAGGTGTGAACGGTCACACAAAGCTACAAAACTTTGTCTGAAACCTTCGGAGGACTGTATTTAAATTTAAAAAAATTGTCATTATAAATTTTGTCCACTTCCCCTCTGAGCACAGTCTCCCTTGGAAACAAACTATCCGGAAACAATGAACAACCCATTATAAGGTATACATTTTGAGCAGCTCTTAAATGAGTCCATAAGTTTTAGAATGGTTGAAAACTGATTTATAGTTGTTTGAAGGTTGTCATAACGCAATATTATTTTATTGTTTCTTTGTTGTTGTTGTGGTATTCACTCCCAAGACTGATTTGATAGAGCTGTGTACGCCAGTCTCTCCATCTCCAAATAACAACTACAATTTACATCCTTTTGAATCTGCTTTCACATTCATATTTTCTCATTTCATTAATGAAACTCATTATTTCCTGTGTTATACGAGGCCTTGTATTTTTATCTACCTCATCCTTGGCTGCCTTCCCTGTTTTATCTCTCCGAGCTACCCATTTGTCTTCCACTTTATCCACCACCCAAGTCGCAGTCTATCCTTCACTAATCCTCCCTCTGAAAATCTTAAGAACCTCAGGTTCTTTCGTCTTATCCAGGTCAGATCTCCTTAATTTCTTCCCCTTTCGCAATCTCTTGAGCTTTAATTTATAGATCATAACTAATAAACTGTGGTCAGCGTCCACTTCCACCACTGGAAATGTCTTAAAGTTTAAAATCTGGTTCTAGAATCTCTGTCTTAGCATTACTTAATCAGTCTGAAACATTCCGGCGTGTACAGTCTCTTCCACATACCGAATCTTCTTTCACGATTCATCAACCGTTGTTGTTGTTGTTGTGGTCTTCAGTCCTGGGACTGGTTTGATGCAGCTCTGCATGCTACTCTATCCTGTGAAAGCTACTTCATCTCCCAGTACCTTCTGCAACCCACATCCTTCTGAATCTGCCCTCCAATACTAAATTGGTGAACCCTTGATGCTTCAGAACATGTCCTAAGAACCGATCCCTTCTTCTAGTCAAGTTGTGCCACAAACATCTCCCCAATTCTATTCAATACCTCCTCATTAGTTATATGATCTACCCATCCAATCTTCAGCGTTCTTCTGTAGCACCACATTTCAGAAGCTTCTATTCTCTTCTTGTCCAAACTAGTTATCGTCCATGTTTCACTTCCATACATGGCTACGCTCCATACAAATACTTTTAGAAACGACCTCTTGACACTTAAATCTTTACTCGATGCTATAAAATTTCTCTTCTTCAGAAACGCTTTCCTCTCCATTGCCTGTCTACATTTTATATCCTCTCTATTTCGACCATCATTAGTTATTTTGCTCCCCAAATAGCAAAACTCCTTTAGTACTTTAAGTGTCTCATTTCCTAATCTAATTCCCTCAGCATCACCCGACTTAATTCGACTACATTCCATTATCCTCGTTTCGCTTTTGTTGATGTTCATCTTATATCCTCCTTTCAAGACATTATCCATTCCGTTCAACTGCTCTTCTAAGTCCTTTGCTGTCTGTGACAAAATTACAGTGTCATCGGCGAACCTCAACGCTTTTATTTCTTCTAGATGGATTTTAATTCCTACTCAGAATTTTTCTTTTGTTTCCTTCACTGCTTGTTTAACATGCCGCTGGGGAAGGATTAAATTGTGCTCTGAACAAAATTCTGCCAAACGGCTTTCTCTAATTCCTTTCCACCAGGCAGTTTACACCTTCCATTTCTCCTTCTCTTTCTTTTCTTGCTATCTACACGACCAGAAAAAAATTTGCACACCAGAAAGGCGACGTCAGTTTTAATCCGATGCGTATGCCACCTGTGGAATAGCATAGTTTCAACGTCGTCCGTTCATAGATAGCATAGTGGCGCAGATACCAGATCACTATCAGTTACCGTCCTTTAATAGGGAATGCCTACAGACAGAAGGCTCAATGTGGCGCACACTCTGAAGCAAGAAGGCAACTGTGCCACCGAGTCGCTTTCGTTCTTTCTACAACTAAATTAGCGAGTTTACAAGGGGTCAAATTGTGGCCTTTCGAGTGGCAGGAAAGTCCTTTCGGAGAATTGCCGCACAAGTTGTACATTCTCAGTCACTTGTGCAACATATGTGGTGTCAGTCTTCAGTTGAAAATTCTCACACCCGTACGCGAGGTACTGTACGTCCACGCAGCACAGACGCTCGCCAGGATCGTCGTAGTGTAAGGGATGAAGTCGCAGACCGTACAGCTACCACAACACAGATTAGAGGACCAGGCTATTAGCAGTGGCACAACGGGCAAGTACACATATAGCCAGCCTCCCACTCACGCCACAGCTTCGATGTGCCCGATTAGATTGTTGCCATTGGTTGGATGGCTGATTCAGGGGAGGAGACTAAACAGCGAGGTCATAGGTCCGATCGTATTGTGGAAGGATGTGGAATGAAGTTTGCCGTGCCCTTTCACTGTCCACCTTGTTGAATTCAAAGCCATGCTTCGGGCTGTTTTATTCAATGACCTGCACCCTTTAAGTAGTGTTTCTTGTGACGAACAACGACTGTTGGGTACAAAATTACGGCTATTTAGATGTAATTTTTTAGTATTTTTATGTAAAAGTTCTTTTTTAAATTAAAAATCTTCAGTGACTGTCTCAAGACTGTTATTCCTTCTTGATTTATTGTTATGCAGATTTTCACCTTAAGATGTGCCTCTCAGTACTTTGGAACCAGTAGTGATATAAAAATAAAGACTAAATATAGATGAAGCGGTATATTAATACCCGAGATGAAAATAAGTGTCATGGAAGGTTTAAAATGTAGTGCTAAGTGCCAGAATGTGCCGAATTACCTTTATTTTATAATCAGTGGAATGTGGGCAGGACTCAAATCCGGCGCTAGTTCACGTTATTGGACGCGCTATTCTACAAGACGCTGCTGAAATAGTGGAACCAATCCTACTTCTAAATCATATAAACAGTTTACGTTTCACAAATGCACAATAGTAAGTTGGAAAAAGTAAGCGGCTCTACAACGACCACAAACTACACATTACGTGTGGAGGAACAAGCGCTGTATCATATGAGAGCTTCCGACCCGAGCGAGTGTGCCGGAACTTAACCAAGTTCACTGCTTCTAGCGCCACGTCATTATAACGCGGTTCTGCGTAGCCTACAAGAATTGCACGATAATTTAAGAATGAAATTAAAAATTAAAAAAGCTTTTCCAAACTTTGTCAACATATGCTAGAGTATAATGAAGTTTAAATTGTCAAATCTCAGAGTGATCCAATGAATACGTTTCCCTAAACACATGGTTTTAAACAAAAAACAGTGGCGCTAAATAATAAAGCTATAAAGCGCAACATTCGGTCAGAATGTGCAAATGTATGTCAGAATTTACTGTTAGAAGTTTCAACTTGATCGGAACAAACCTTTCTCCAGAATTCACGTTTAAAAAGAAAAATAGAAGGACCTAGATATTAGATTCAGAGAGAAGAGAATTCATACGAAGCTTCAGTTCGATTTAAAACCATTAATTATGGGACCCCATAAAGCTACCTCTAATAGTTTTCGAGTAATTTACTGAGAACTAAATTTAGAACTAAAATTTCCTTATTTGTAGTAAATTAAATATCAGTTATGTTAAGCTACAAAGTTATGATTAGAGCACATGATTAAACTCATTAAATAATAGCGATACAACAAGTTTCAAGACGTTGATGCAAATGCCACTCAATACAAGACATCTTCAATATGTAGTTCAGAGGCCATGTTCTACTGTCCGTTCCTTTCTAAAATTTGTAGACGGCAATGTTTAAATGCAAGCGAGCTAAAACTTTTTCTGTGATACAACCCATCTTAGCTCCATTCGTACAAAAGTTACGAAGATTGTAAATCAATACACACAGTGTTTAAAATGGTTTGTGTCCGAGGAAGCGTCCACTTAAATGTGCTAGAGCGGATAACAGCAATTCTTCGCTTCTGCGCCCTTGTATGAATACGACCTCACCTAGCTATCATACGGTTCGTGTCAGTCAAAGGCCGGCTTATGCGCTACCTCGGGTGACGTCACAGCCAGACTGTAAATAAACGCGTGTTTACGGTACAAATAGGAAGTGGACTCGCGAGGACTGTTCTCCGCTCTGGATCGCTTAGAGTTCGCCAAAGTAACTGTTTCCGTGCCACCCATAATGTTATCAAAACTGTGTGGCAAGTGGTGACATTTTCCCCTTTTGTGGTTAGCAATAAACTTTGATTATCAGAAGTCAGGGCGACAGACCATTTAACGGAAACTAACCGCAGAGGTTACTTCTGAACTGCTCATAATGCTGTTTACGATAGAGACATCATCGTCATCATCATCATCATTATTATTAGTAGGAATATTACTACGCTGTGCATGTGAAAGTATATAAAATCTATCAGTTAGAACTGAAAACTTTCATTTATAATCATAGTTCCTGATCTGGTTGAGTAAATAGAGTGTAGAAACATTTCTTGCAGAGAACAAAAGAAGAATGTGGACATACACACTGGAAACTTCGGGCAGTAAGTTTCCCATCCCTTTCTGGCTGATCACAAAAATAGTTTTCAGGCTCTCGTGAAAAAGTCGGGGCAGCCGCCCCACACTCAGGTAGAAATATATTTAAAATAACTTGCCATGGTACTAACAAATAATGTAAAGTAAACAAACAAGAATAAAGATACATTAAAACAACAGTGGTCTGATACAATGCCATCAGCATTTAACTGTTCAATAATAACCCAACAATAACTCGCTTTTTCCAAGCATTAATCCCGACTTGCGGGGTCTGCTGTTATGGTTAACAGGACGTGGCATGTTACCGCGGTACTAGGGATTGCGAGCATCATTAAATTCTGTATATGCAGTGATTAATCAAAAAATAAATACTGAATACTGCAATTTTATTATTTGCTCTGTACTGCAATATAATTTACTCTGTTAAATATTTTGGACTAGCATGAGACACTGAAATAACCCAATACCACGATAACATACGTACGGACATCGGCATTCCGAAGTATGCACGAGAAAATATTTTACACGGAGCGCGCGACTCGTCCCTTCTAACAGGCAGTTCGCGTGAGAGCTGCTATTATGGAGAGAAAATATGCATGCTATTACACAAACGGTAATGATTAATTTGGTTCTCAGGTTTGGAGCCGAGTGGAAGGCTTAAACCAGAGGCTCAGACGATTCTGCGGAGAGCTGGGGTGAAAATATCTCGACCTCCGCTATCGGGTGTAGAAATGTAGGGTCCCCCTGAATAGGTCAGGCGTGCACTACACGCCGGAAACGGCTACGAGGGTAGCGGAGTACGTGTGGAGTGCACATGGGGTGTTTTTAGGTTAGAGAATTCCCTCCCTAGGACCAACAAGACGCCCCCTGAGACGCGGCAAAGCAGGAGCAGGCAAAATGCAACAGGGAATAACAATATTCATGTGCTAATAGTAAACTGCAGGAGCGTCTATAGATAGGTCCCAGAACTGCTCTCATTAATAAATGGTCAAAACGCCCATATAGTACTAGGGGCAGAAAGTTGGCAGAAACCACATGTAAACAGTAATGAAATCCTAAACTCAGATTGGAATGTATACCGCAGAGACAGGCTGGACAGTGAAGGGGGAGGCGTGTTTATAGCGGTAAGAAGTGCAATAGTATCGAAGGAAATTGAAGGAGATTCGAATTGTGAAATGATTTGGGTGAAGGTCACGGTTAAAGCAGGCTCAGACATGGTAACAGGATGTCCCTATAGGCCCCCGGGCTCAGCAGCTGTTGTGGCTCAGCACCTGAAGAATAATTTGGAAAATATTTCGAGTACATTTCCCCACCATGATATAGTTCTGGGTGGAGATTTTAATTTGCCGGATATAGACTGGGAGACTCAAACGTTCATAACGGGTGGCAGGGACAAAGAATCCAGTGAAATATTTTTAAGTGCTTTATCTGAAAACTACCTTGAGCAGTTAAACAGAGAACCGACTCGTGGCGATAACATATTAGACCTTCTGGTGACAAACAGACCCGAACTATTTGAATCAGTTAATGCAGAACAGGGAATCAGCGAGCATAAAGCGGTTACTGCATCGATGATTTAAGCCGTAAATAGAAATTGTAAAAAAGGTAGGTAGATTTTTCTGTTTAGCAAAAGTGACAAAAAGCAGATTACAGAGTACCTGACGGCTCCACACAAAAGTTTTGTCTCAAGTACAGATAGTGTTGAGGATCGGTGGACAAAGTTCAAAACCATCGTACAATATGCGTTAGATGAGTATGTTCCAAGCAAGATCGTAAGAGATGGAAAAGAGCCACCGTGGTACAACAACCGAGTTAGAAAACTGCTGCGGAAGCAAAGGGAACTTCACAGCAAAAATAAACATAGCCAAAGCCTTACAGACAAACAAAAATTACGCGAAGCGAAATGTAGTGTGAGGAGGGCTATGCGAGAGGCTTTCAATGAATTCGAAAGTAAAGTTCTATGTACTGACTTGGCAGAAAATTCTAAGAAATTTTGGTCCTATGTCAAAGCGGTACGTTGATTAAAACAAAATGTCCAGACACTCTGTGACGAAAATGGTACTGAAACAGAGGATGACAGACTAAAGGCCGAAATACTAAATGTCTTCTTCCAAAGCTGTTTCACAGAGGAAGACTGCACTGTGCTTCCTTCTCTAGATTGTCGCACAGTTAACAAAATGGTAGATATCGAAATAGACGACAGAGGGATAGAGAAACAATTAAAATCGCTCAAAAGAGGAAAGGCCGCTGGTCCTGATGGGATACCAGTTCGATTTTACACAGAGTACGCGAAGGAACTTGCCCCCCTTCTTGCAGCGGTGTACCGTAAGTCTCTGGAAGAGTGAAGCATTCCAAAGGATTGGAAAAGGGCACAGGTCATCCCCGTTTTCAAGAAGGAACGTCTAACAGATGTGCAGAACTATAGACCTATATCTCTAACGTCGATCAGTTGTAGAATTTTGGAATACGTATTATGTTCGAGTATAATGTCTTTCCTGGAGACTAGAAATCTACTCTGTAGGAATCAGCATGGGTTTCGAAAAAGACGGTAGTGTGAAACCCAGCTCGCGCTATTCGTCCACGAGACTCAGAGGGCCTTAGACACGGGTTCACAGGTAGATGCCGTGTTTCTTGACTTCCGCAAGGCGTTTGACACAGTTCCCCACAGTCGTTTAATGAACAAAGTAAGAGCATACGGACTATCGGAGCAATTGTGTGATTGGATTGAGGAGTTCCTAGATAACAGAACGCAGCATATCATTCTCAATGGAGAGAAGTCTTCCGAAGTAAGAGTGATTTCAGGTGTGCCGCAGGGAAGTGTCATAGGACCGTTGCTATTCACAATATACATAAATGACCTGGTGGATGACATCGGACGTTCACTGAGACTTTTTGCAGATGATGCTGTGGTGTATCGAGAGGTTGCAACAATGGAAAATTGTAGTGAAATGCAGGAGGATCTGCAGCGAATTGACGCATGGTGCACGGAATGGCAATTGAATTTCAATGTAGACAAGTGTAATGTGATACGAATACATAGAAAGATAGGTCCCTTATCATTTAGCTACAAAATAGCAGGTCAGCAACTGGAAGCAGTTAATTCCATAAATTATCTGGGAGTACGCATTAGGAGTGATTTAAAATGGAATGATCATATAAAGTTGATCGTCGGTAAAGCAGATGCCAGACTGAGATTCATTGGAAGAATCCTAAGGAAGTGCAATCCGACAACAAAGGAAGTAGGTTACAGTAGGCTTGTTCGCCCACTGCTTGAATACTGTCAGCGGTGTGGGATCCACACCAGAGAGGGTTGATAGAAGAGATAGAGAAGATCCAACGGAGAGCAGCGCGCTTCGTTACAGGATCATTTAGTAATCGCGAAAGCGTTACGGAGATGATAGGTAAACTCCAGTGGAAGACTCTGCAGAAGAGACGCTCAATAGCTCGGTACGGGCTTTTGTTGAAGTTCCGAGAACATACCTTCACCGAAGAGTCAAGCAGTATATTGTTCCCTCCTACGTATATCTCGCGAAGAGACCATGAGGATAACGTCAGAGAGATTAGAGCCCACACAGAAGCATACCGACAATCCTTCTTTCCACGTACAATACGAGACTGGAATAGAAGGAAGAACCGATAGAGGTACTCAGGGTACCCTCCGCCACACACCGTCAGGTGGCTTGCGGAGTATGGATGTAGATGTAGATGTACTGGTCATTTATGTACCAACTTTCACAAAGAAACTGAGATTTATTTAATGCTTATTAAAGGGAATATTTTTCTGTATGTACTGTTCGTTATCTCCAAGGAAAAAACTGAGGAGAACCTCATCTGCCGTCAGGTGGTCAATCTTAAATATGCTGAGCTCATTCAGTACGAAAACATTAATGAATGGAATTTTAATTTACTCTACTAGCTTTGAAACTATTGACAGATAAAAATAGAGAAGTCTCCCGCTTTTGCATGTAATATCACATTCTGAATTTCTAACTAAAAAATATCGTCAGCGTTATGGCCGAACAAATGATCATAGGGAAATAGAGCGCCCCCGAAACCCGAAGTTGTGAAATAGAGTTATTAGTTACAACTAATGGTGGTCATTAGAGGAGGTGATCACTACTTCAATATTCAACACTATCTAATAACAATTGGACACAAATTCTGATAACTTACAGACAGACTTACATTAAATATCAGACTTGATACAGTGGTGGCCTACCGTTAGACGAAACGAACTAGGAAAAAAATGTAACCCTAAAAAACACAATCTCTGTTCTTCTTCATCTACATTACATAGATACTATAACCAAAAAGGCTATTTGTTAAACGCATCGCTGTTTGCGAGCTTTACAGATAATAAACTACCATTTTAATATTTGATATTTATCGCCCACCCGGACGTAGTCTTTCATATTTTTTAACACACAAAAAACCCTTTTAATTTTTCTCGGAATGTCAATTTATGTGACGTTCCGTCACAATGTTGATGTTAAGGGGTAGCCGAATGCCCTTCCTGTCACCAAATAACTAACAATAACTAGTCCGTGTACATTTAGTAAAAACGTAATATATTCAGGCTTAACATTTCAAGAAACTGTTGATGACGGAAGTCTGATCAAACAGAATTAAGCAAAGATACAGCATCGACTAGGAAGAATTACAGTTTTCCCGTAATAAAAAATCATAAACTGGTCTCTCTCGCTGAGCAACATCAGACCAACTGTACTAATCAAAACTAATCTTCCCACAAATAGCACTACACAAACAAATATGTGACCCATTTAAACCTAGGGCCAATAGAACGTAATTGCAAAACGCGATAACGAGAACACATTAACGGGTGGAAGCAACTTCATAAGAAACTAAAATATTTTTTTTTTCAAATTGGTCGGAATCAGTAACAATCATCAAGTAAGACACCTACTGTAGCGCTATGGGGAGTGAAGTTCTGGCAAATGGCATTAAACAGATTGGTCTGTACTTTCAAGCTCGGCTCCACGGCACAAGTGCACAGCAATATACAACATTCTTAAACGGGCTCACGAAGTTGAGTTCTGTTCGTTGAACAGGGCAGTCCCTAATGGTAAACGGTACACCAATCTTTCTTTGTCTGAATCCCAGAATCCGACGAAGCCGTGGTATAGTCATCCATCACGACTTCTGTCCGCACTGCTCATATAGGTGCCGATGCTGCCATCGTGTTGCACACTCAGCTTGCCCGCTCAGAATTGACTCGATTTTCTTTTAGCCAGATTTAACCTTTCTTCTGGATTACTAGGCAGACCTCTTCAAAGTGAGCCGAATACGGCTGTAAAAGGCTTGGATGTAGCCACGCCCGTCATATTGGGTGCCACACGTGAACTCTTTACTGGGTAATAGCCAGAGAACGCAATAACTTGCAATACCGATGATAGCTGATACGGCTCAATCTCTCCCCCTTAAACCAAAGTATCTCAGGGGTGGGGTTCACTAAATCTTAAGCAGCAGCAACAGTCATAAGACCGCTTAGGTGTACCCAGTGTGGCTTACCCGAGGACTGGTACTCGTCCAAATGGCTATCTGAGGTGAGCATTATTGCCATCTCTTATAGTTCTCCCTTGGGCACGACAACTGTTAATCAAAACTACTCTACTGGCCATTAAAATTGCTACACCACGAAGAAATGCAGATGTTAAATGGGTGTTCATTGGACAAATATATTATACCAGAACTGACATGTGGTTACATTTTCACGCAATTTGGGCACATAGATCCTGAGAAATGAGTACCCAAAACAATCACCTCTGAATGGCGTGTACGGGTACAGCTGCACATGCAGCTTCAACACGATACCACAGTTCATCAAGAGTAGTGACTGGCTTATTTTGACGAGCCAGTTGCTCGGCCACCATTGATCAGACTTTTTCATTTGGTGAGAGATCTGGAGAATGTGCTGCCCAGGGCAGCAGTCGAACATTTCCTGTATCCAAAAAGGCTCGTACAGGAGCTGCAACATGCGGTCGTGCATTATCCTGCTGAAATGTAGGGTTTCACAGGGATCGAATGAAGGGTAGAGCCACGGGTCGTAACACGTCTGAAATGTAACGTCCAGAATTCAAAGTGCCGTCAATGCGGACAAGAGATGACCGAGACGTGTAACCAATGCACCCCATACCATCACGCAGGGTGATACGCCAGTATGGTTATGACGAATACACTCTTCCAATGTGCGTTCACCGCGATGTCGTCAAACACGGATGCGACCATCATTATGCTGTAAGCGGAACCTGGATTCATCCGAAAAAATGACATTTTGCCGTTCGTGCAGCCAGGTTCGTCGTTGGGTACACCATCGCAGGCGCTCCTGTCTGTGATGCAGTGTCCAGGGCAACCGCAGCCACGGTCTCCGAGCTGATAGTCCATACTGCTGCAAACGTCCTCGAACTGTTCGTGCGGATGGTTGTTGTCTTGCAGACGTCCCCATCTGTTGACTCAGAGATCGAGACGTAGCTGCACGATCCGTTACAGCCATGCGGGTATGATGCCTGTTATCTCGACTGCTAGTGATACGAGGTCGTTGAGATGCAGCACGGCGTTCCGTATTACCCTCCAGAACCCACCGATTCCATATTCTGCTAACAGTCATTGGATCTCGACCAACGCGAGCAGCAATATAGCGATACGATAAACCATAATCGCGATAGGCTACAATCCGACCTTTATCAACGTCGGAAACGTGATGGTACCCATTTCTCCTCCTTACACGTGGCATCAGAACAACGGTTCACCAGTTAACACTGGTCAACTGCTGTTTGTGTATGTGAAATCGGTTGGAAACGTTCCTCATGTCAGCACGTTGTAGGTGTCGCCACCGGCGACAACCTTGTGTGAATGCTCTGAAAAGGTAATCATTTGCATATCACAGCATCTTCTTCCTGTCGGTTAAATTTCGCGTCTGTAGCACGTCATTTTTGTGGTGAAGCAATTTCAATGGCCAATAGTGTACGTCTCCCATGTTTGATTTTGTGGGATGCCTTCCCGGGTCGTATCGCTCTGTTTCCTTCCGATGCGTGCGGCAATTGTTACACTTAGCACATCTCTTATCATCCTGAATGACTTCTGATGTCATTTGCTTTCAGAGGGGGTTGTTCATTGGCCAGTAATTCGACAAGTAGGAACTGACAGAATAAGAGAGCAGTAAAACTGCTTGGACCGTTTTATGTGCCACGTGAGTGCCGGTGCTCGATCAAGCATTAGACCTCTCCAATTCTGACAGAGCTCGAGAATGGAATTTTACTAGTGCAGGTTTCACCTAACGGTTGACTCTGTCAGCAAAAGAAACCTGAAGGTTTTAAGGAATGGTCGTCAAATGAGATATTCCCTTGTGAAGGCAAAATTTCTTACCCCTTTCACAGCGGCGCCGAGTTCGTTGCGTCGCACGCTATGGAGGAGAGCGTCCCGCCCGGCCGTGTCCGCTGCACGGCACGTTTTTCGCGCTCCCCGCGGCGCTCGTAGTGTAACCCGCTTTTACACTCGTAGAGTTATCGCAATTATTACACTGTATACTACACATTTATTTTGGAAATATATATACAAATCACAGATGTTTTTGATATTCATTTTGAATAAAATCAGTTTTCTCGAAACAATGCGGGAAATGGTCAGTGCAACTCACGCGAAACCAACGCTTTGAAACTGAATGTAACTGCCATCTAGTGACTCTGTTGTTAACTACAGACATTGGCCAAGGCGCTAAATGATGCACAGGTGAAATTTCGACACAAGTCGAGTGTAGCGGAGCGGAGAAATATGAGTCGAAGCAGAACTCCTGCACCAGTCCACATGTTGAGCGGCACATTCGCTTCCGACTGCTATAGAAGTTCACTGCAGCTAAAAGGTTAAATTTCCGGGAAACAAAAGCCGGTGCATCGTCATTCACTATAGATGTAGGTGGAAAATATTTGGGTTAAATGCCTAACCTGTAGTTGTCTAGAAGTTACTCCTTCACGACGGCTCATCCTTTTTTTTTTTTGTCATCAGTCTACTGACTGGTTTGTTGCGGCCCGCCACGAATTCCTTTCCTACTCTCAGAGTAGCACTTGCGACCTACATCCTCAATTATTTTCTTGACGTATTTCAATCTCTGTCTTCCTTTACAGTTTTTGTCCTCTACAGCTCCCTCTAGTATCATGGAAGTCATTCCCTCATGTCTTAGCAGATGTCCTATCATCCTGTCCCTCCTCCTTATCAGTGTTTTCCACATATTTCTTTCCTCTCCGATTCTGTGTAGAATCTCCTCATTCCTTACCTTATCAGTCCACCTAATTTTCAACATTTGTCTATAGCACCACACCTCAAATGCTTCGATTCTCTTCTGATCCGGTTTTCCCACAGCCCATGTTTCACTACCATACAATGCTGTACTCCAGACCTACATCCTCAGAAATTTCTTCCTCAAATTAAGGCCGGTATTTGATATTAGTAGACTTCTCTTGGCCAGAAATGCCTTTTTTGCCATAGCGAGTCTGCTTTTGATGTCCTCCTTGCACCGTCCGTCATTGGTTATTTTACAGCCTAGGTAGCAGGATTCCTTAACTTCATTGACTTCGTTACCATCAATCCTGATGTTAAGTTTGTTCTCATTTCTACTACTTCTCATTACCTTCGTCTTTCTCCCATTTACTCCCAAACCATACTGTGTACTCATTAGACTGTTCATTCCGTTCAGCATATCATTTAATTCTTCTTCACGTTCACTCAGGATAGCAATGTCATCAACGAATCGTATCATTGATATCCTTTCACCTTATATTTTAATTCCACTCCTGAACCTTTCTTTTATTTAAATCATTGCTTCCTCGATGTACAGATTGAAGAGTAGGGGCGAAAGGCTACAGCCTTGTCTTACACCCTTCTTAATATGAGCACTTCGCTCTTGATCGTCCACTCTTATTATTCCCTCTTGGTTCTTGTACATATTGTATATGACCCGTGTCTCCCTATAGCTTACCCCTACCTTTTTTAGAATCGCGAAAAGCTTGCACCATTTTATATTGTCAAACGCTTTTTCCAGGTCGACAAATACTATGAACGTGTCTTGATTTTTCTTTAGCCTTGCTTCCATTATTAGCCGTAACGTCAAAATTGCCTCTCTCGTGCCTTTACTTTTCCTAAAGCCAAACTGATCGTCCCCTAGCGCATTCTGAATGTTATTTTCCATTCCTCTGTATATTATTCTTGTAAGCAGCTTCGATGCATGAGCTGTTAAGCTGATTGTGCGATAATTCTCGCACTTGTCAGCTCTTGCCCACTTCGGAATTGTGTGGATGATGCTTTTCCGAAAGTCAGATGGTATGTCGCCAGACTCATATATTCTACACACCAACGTAAATAGTCGTTTTGTTGCCACTTCCCCTAATGATTTTAGAAATTCTGATGGAATTTTATCTATCCCTTCTGCCTTATTTGACCGTTAAGTCCTCCAAAGCTCTTTTAAATTCCGATTCTAATACTGGATCCCCTATCTCTTCTAAATCGACTCCTGTTTCTTCTTGTATCACATCAGACAAATCTTCACCCTCATAGAGTCTTTCAATGTATTCTTTCCACCTATCTGCTCTCTCCTCTGCACTTATCAGTGGAATTCCCGTTGCACTCTTAATGTTACCACCGTTGCTTTTAATGTCACCAAAGGTTGTTTTGACTTTCCTGTACGCTCAGTCTGTCCTTCCGACAATCATATCTTTTTCGATTTCTTCACATTTTTCCTGCAGCCATTTTGTCTTAGCTTTCCTGCACTTCCTATTTATTTCATTCCTCAGCGTCTTGTATTTCTGTATTCTTGATTTTCCCGGAAGACGTTTGTACTTCCTCTTTTCATCAATCAACTGAAGTATTCCTTCTGTTACCCATGGTTTCTTCGCAGCTACCTTCTTTGTGCCTATGTTTTCCTTCCCAACTTCTGTGATGGTCCTTTTTAGAGATGTCCATTCCTCTTCAACCGTGCTGCCTACTGTGCTATTTCTTATTGCTGTATCTATAGCGTTAGAGAACTTCAAACGTATCTCGTCATTCCTTAGAACTTCCGTATCCCACTTCTTAGCGTACTGATTCTTCCTGACTAGTGTATTGAACTTCAGCCTACTCTTCATCACTACTACACATTGATCTGAGTCTATATCTGCTCCTGGGTACGCCTTACAATCCAGTATCTGATTTCGGAATCTCTGTCTGACCATGATATAATCTAATTGAAATCTTCCAGTATCTCCCGGCCTTTTCCAAGTATTCCTCCTCCTCTTGTGATTCTTGAACAGGGTATTCGCTATTACTAGCTGAAACTT
This sequence comes from Schistocerca gregaria, assembly GCF_023897955.1. Classification (NCBI taxonomy): domain Eukaryota; kingdom Metazoa; phylum Arthropoda; class Insecta; order Orthoptera; family Acrididae; genus Schistocerca; species Schistocerca gregaria. The sequence goes on from NC_064926.1 coordinate 279,106,584, forward strand.
GTTACAGAACTCAATTAGTCTTTCTCCTCCTTCATTCCTTGTCCCAAGCCCATATTCTCCTGTAACCTTTTCTTCTAATCCATCCCCTACAACTGCATTCCAGTCGCCCATGACTATTAGATTTTTGTCCCCCTTTACATACTGCATTACCCTTTCAATATCCTCATACACTTTCTCTACCTGTTCATCTTCAGCTTACGACGTCGGCATGTGTACCTGAAGTATCGTTGTCGGTGTTGGTCTGCTGTCAATTCTGATTAGAATAACCTGGTCACTGAACTTTTCACAGAAACACACCCTCTGCCCTACCTTCCTATTCATAACGAATCCTACACCTGTTATACTATTTTCTGCTGCTGTTGATATCACCCGATACCCATCTGACCAGAAATCCTTGTCTTCCTTCCACTTCACTTCACTGACCCCTACTATATCTAGATTGAGCCTTTGCTTTTCCCTTTTCAGATTTTCTTGTTTCCCTGCCACGTTCAAGCTCCTGACATTCCACGCCCCGACTCGTAGAACATTATCCTTTCGTTGATTATACTGTCTTTTTCTCATGGTAACCTCCCCCTTGGCAGTCCCCTCCCGGAGATCCGAATGGGGGACTATTCCGGAATATTTTGCGAATGGAGAGATCATCATGACACTTCTTCAACTACAGGCCACATGTCCTGTGGATACACGTTACGTGTCTTTAATGCAGTGATTTCCATTTCCTTCTGCATCCTCATGTCGTTGATCATTGCTGATTCTTCCGCCTTTAGGGGCAATTTCCCACCCCTAGGGCAAGAGAGTGCCCTGAACCTCTATCCGCTCCTCCGCCCTCTTTGACAAGGCCGTTGGCAGAATGAGGCTGACTTCTTTTACCGAAAGTCTTCGGCCGCCAATGCTGATTATTTATCAAAATTTAGGCAGTGGCGAGGATCGAACCTGTGACCGAAGACGTTTTGATTATCAGTCAAACACGCTACCCCAAGACCACGGCTACATCCTTTAGAATCCGAAAACGCATCATTTATATATTCATTACTTTTTCTCGCAAAAGGCAGCAGATCTAAATAATCAATACACACCTTTTGCATCCAGTTCTCAGACCACGTGGAACGAAGAGGACTGAGTGCACGTGTTGGAATGAGGAACATTCACACCTTTCCTTCACTATCCTCTCGTATTTGTTTATGAAATATTCATTAGTTTTCTGAATGGTATTATATATTTCAAGTTGGCACCCAGACTTGTGAAAAATTTTTGAAAATTTCTGGTCCCATCTCTGGTAGAAAACTAATTTTTCAACCTGTTATCGCCATGAATAAGATAGTAGACAAGCCCTTCCTACGTGATTGCGACGCAGTTCGCCCCACTGACAAAGCTAGGGTTTTGTTCTTGCCTTTCTTTAAAGTGTCCAAGTAAGGAGTGTATCTCAACTAACACAGTGGTACAAATGGCTTTAAGCACTATGCGACTTAACCATAAGGTCATCAGTCCCCTAGACTTAGAACTTCTTACACCCAACTAACATAAGGACATCACACTCACGCATGCCCGAGGCAGGATTCGAACCTGCGACCGTGACAGCAGCGCGTTTCCCGACTGATGCGACTAGAACCGCTCGGCCACAGAGGCCGTCGAACACAGTGAAAACCCAAGCACTGCTTTCTGTGCCTTCAGGATTGCCAAAATCAATGACATCTTCAAACATGCCAGTTATAGCATCCTCCACCACATTGTCGGAGCCTTTAATATGCTTGACGAAGAAACGGACTGTTGAAATATGGACGGCTCATTGGGCAAGATGACCTGATATACTCGGTCAAGCAAGAACCCAGCTTAAAACTTTATTCTCCATTTAAGGGGAAAATAACGCTGCTCAAGATAAAACTTCAATTTTTCTAAAGCGAAGAGTTCCGCCAATATCTCTCATTCTTAGATCGAATATTTTACCTCGTCGAGAGGCGAATACCTGGAAGCATACGCTAAAGGATGTCTGTCACCGTCTTGTTCCTGTAGCAAAACTGCCGCAACGTCTGAATTAGAGGCACCGGTCTGAACTACGAATGCCTGACCAAAATACTGGATGGCCAGAATAGGGACGTCACTTAAGTCGAATTTCAGTGCATTACAAGCCGCCTGACAACTTTAATTCCAGTGAAACGCCTTCTGTTTCTTATATAATTTGTTCAAAAGTGCGACTCGCTGTTCATACTTAGATATGAATCTCTTAATAAATTTACCTTCTCTACGAAATCGGCAACCTCTATCTTATTTTTTAGTGGTCGAAACCTCCGGAACCCCTTAATTCATTTCTCAGCTGTTTTAACCCTACTCGTTGCCAGTGAATGATCTAGGAAAGAGATTTTCCTGTCGGGCCAGACTAACTTAGACAGCATTGCTATGAGACCAGAATACTCAAACGCGTTAATACTTGGCAGACATGCTCCAAAATTCTCAGAGAATGGGCCTATATATATCACAACGTCGCCCAGGGCATTATAAACAAATTTAGGTATCAGATCACCAAAACAGAATCCAAAATTCTTAGAAAGTACAGCGGCTCTAGCAGATAACCCAAAGAGAACAAGATTAAACAAACAAGCATTTGACACGATGACACACTGCCGATTGGTGCTCGAAGACTTCTTAAGTAATAGAATCCAGTGCAGTGCCGACGACCGCGATTGTTGGTCAGAATCAGTCTATCATCAGGAGGGCCTCGGGGAAATCTGATAGAACCGTTGTTATTTTCTATATAATAAAATGATGTGGCGAACAGGGCAAGCAGTAGTCTGAGGCTGACTGCTGATGATGCTGTGTTGTGCGAGAAAGTGTACTTACTGTAGGAGGATACGACACGACTTAGACAAAATTTCTGGTTTGTGTGATTAATTGTAGCTATCTGCAAACGTAAAAAAAATGTACGGTAATGGACAAGCGTAGGAAAAACAATGCCATAAAGTTCAAACACAGTATTAGTAATGTGCTGCTTGACACGGCCACATCGATTGAATATTAAGGCGTGACGCTGCTATGCTATATTAAATTGAATGAGAATGTGAGGATTGTTGTAGGGAAAGTGAATGGTCGATTTCGATTTGTTGGCAGAGTTTAAGGAAAGTACGGTTCTTCTGTAAAGGTGGTCACACATAGAAAACTAGTGCGACCCATTTTTTAGTACCATCAGAGTGTTTTGCATGGATGGATCCACACCACATCGGATTAAAGGAAGACATAAAAGCGATTCTGAGGCGGCCTGCCAGATTTGTTAACCGTAGGTTCGAACAACACAAGTATTACGGAGAAGTTTCGGGAACTCAAATGGGTATCAGTGGAGGCAAGGCAAATTTCTTTCAAATGAACACAATTGAGAAAATTTACGAGTAGAAAACCGTATTTGAGGCTGATTGCAGAACGATTCTACAGCAGCAGAAGCACTTTTTTTTCGGTAGCACCCGCCTTCTCAGTACTCGCCGCGATGACAATATCGAGATGGGATTGGAGTCTCTGGTCGCCGCATATGTTTGGCGAATTGGCTTCTCGCATTCCGCGACAGAAGGACATAGCAGGGGCTCGCAGGAAGTTAGCTGTGGACTGCGCTTCAAAAGAGACGTGGGTGTCGGAGGGCAAGGCCGCTTGGTCGTTGGGCCCCGCAGAAGCAGTCGGTTGGAGACGGAACGCTGTGGGTTCGATGATCACAGAGGGTCGGTGTTGACCCCATGGCACTCATCGTGTGCTCATTCAAGCGCAGAAAAGTGATTTCTGGGCCCTCCCCTTGAATTCCGACGAAGAATTACTTGACGTTTAGTGTAAGAGGTGAACATAAGATTTCTGAAATGGTGCACGTTGGTGGCGCGTGTATCAGACTTGTGAGTGGCGTAAGCTTTGCTTCGGTACTGTAGCCTCCAGTTAGAGCGCTGCTTGGGAAGAGAGCGTTGACATCGGCATTGTCATCTATTTAGCTATTTTAAGGTAAATGTTAATTTTGGATCGAGTGTGGAACCATGTGAAGCATCAAATCATTGCATTTTCAATTAAGAAACCTAAGTCGGCCCCAGCGTCTTTAAATCTGTTACCTACAGTTATAACGAGTAATTGACACTCTGGTAGAGTCCACGAGTGAAATTTGGATGTACTGTTAGGTGTTTTAATAAGGGAAAGGTCGACCGCGGAACTTTTCAGTAAGCCGCTTATGAATAGTGTTAATTGCAGTTCACTTCTTATGGTTTTTTACGGTTCTACTCGTCGTGGTGAAATCGCCGTTAGTATTTTCATAATTTAGCTGGGGTCGTGATTTATGGTTTGGTGTGGCACTCCCAAGAGTTTAAGCACCCAAATATTTTCTTACTGTTCTGCGGAGGTTGCCTTGCAACAGTTGTTGATTTGTTCCTTGTCTACACCACCGTACTGCTGCGCGATATAGTAAAGGAGTTTTGTTTCCTTTAGAGATCACTTTTGATATCTATGAAAATTTTGGTACTGCCTGTAGCGTTAGAATCTTTTATTGAACGTTGAATTATGCAAGTTCTATTTTTTTCCCTTTGCTTGGGAAGGGAATTTGAATTTTAAGAGTTGTAAATTGATTCTGAGAGCTGTTTTTCGATCTGTCAAAATAATACTTCAGGAACTTTCATTAATAAACTATAATGAGGATCTTGCTGCTTGCTGTTCATGATAACGAATGTTCACTTACTATTTTAAAATCAATTTAATAAAGTTGTAAAATTTCTAAGGTAAGAAAAGGCTTTTATTAGAGATACGGTGCATGCCCCCCCCCCCCCCCCCCCCCCCCGCCAACACACACACACACAACTTCAACGTATTCAAAGCATTGGCCTTCGGGCGTTGCCTGATGTTTTCCCCGGTATCTATCCCAGTTAACGCCTGCGGGACCATGCGAAATCGTTATTCCCTCGTTCTGTTTCCGAGTGGAATAGGAAACAAATATTATAGAAGTGGTACAGAGTACCCCCTCCCATGCCTCATACTCACCATACGCCTTCGCCTTGTTACAGCGTCTCCAGGATGCAGGTGTAAGTTCCAACCAGTAGAAAAAGGCGGTAACAGGTTTCGAATCCTCAGCCAAGAGAATATGGTGATAAGCTTGGTTGAGGTAAAGAGGTAAAGAAAAGTGAAGTAGCACGCTCCTACGACTCAGTAAAGCAGTTGTAGAGGTCGGGCGAGGGAACGATTCCAAAATCAGTTTTTCACTTAGTTGTTTACTCACACTGGCCTATAGCCTGCGCGATTAGCTTAGGAACTAGGAAAATTGTCGATGCATAAGGCGAGGTAGATGGCTTGATCACCCAGACACGCAACATTTTGTCAGCCAGCCAGCAAAAAATCTTCATTTTCGGTGGTGACAGCAGATGAGGTCCTGTTCTAACAGCTGTATCTCTTTATTTTGTCAGTTACCACAAGCTCAGTATTCAAAAATTGGGAAACTCCCTAAGCGCTTTGAGTAACAGCTGTGCCTCACTGTTATTTAATGATTAATTTCAAATGGTCGTATTACACACGCCTTGAGTATCGCAGTTTCACTCATCTAATACAACCTATCTGGCTGGAATTTAAAAGCAAACAGGCTATTAGGTCAATTTAAAACCAATGCAGTACCCTGAATAAAAGCACACCCCAGCAACAAACTGTACATAGCCCCATAGATGCGAATAACCTCACTGGCAACTACAAGACATCAATTTTACGTTACGATCTTTCCCAAACAACTAATGATAATATACACTATGTGATCAAAAGTATCCGGACACCTGGCTGAAATTGATTTACAAGTTCGTGGCGCCCTCCATCAGTAATGCTGGAATTCAGTATGGTGTTGGTCCACCTTTAGCCTTGACGACAGCTTCCACTCAATAAGCACACGTTAAATCAGGTGCTGGAAGGTTTCTTGGGAATGGCAGCCCATTCTTCACGGAATGCTGCACTGAGGAGAGGTGTCGATGTCTGTTGGTGAGGCCTGGCTCGAAGTCGGCGTTCCAAAACATCCCAAACGCTAGTCCATTACAGGGATGTTACTGTCGTGTAACCACTCCGCCACAGGACGTGCATTATGAACAGGTTCTCGATCCTGTTGAAAGATGCAGTCGCGAACCTCGAATTGCTCTTCAACTGTGGTAAGCAAGAAGTTGCTTAAAAATCAATGTAGGTCTGTGCTGTGATAGTGCCACGCAAAACTACAGGGAGTGCAAGCACCCTCCATGAAAAACACGACCACACCATAGCACCACCGTCTTCAAATTTTGAAGTTGGTACGACACACGCTCTTAGATTACGTTTTCCGGGCATTCGGCACACCCACACACTTCCTAGGATCGCCACATTGTGTACCGTGATTCATCACTCCACACAACGTTTCTCCACTGTTCAATCGTCCAATGTTTACGCTTTTTGTACGAAGCGAGGCGTCATTTGGTATTTAACGCCATGTTGTGTGGCTTACAAGTAGCCGCTCGGCCATGAAATCCTAGTTTTCTCACCTCCCGCCTAACTGTCCTAGTAATTGCAGTGGTTCCTGATGCAGTTTGGAATTTGTGTGATGGTCTAGAGTCTACACAGATATCTGACTATTACACACTCCGACCATCTTCATGTGTCAAGTGTCGGCACTCTCTGTCAGTTAATTGACGAGATCCGCCCATAGGATTTTGTGCTGTACGTGTCCTTCCACGTTTCCTCTTCACTACTACGTCGGAAACAGTGAACCTAGGGATTTATGATACAAATGACATCCAATCACCTGACCACGTTCGGAGTCCGTGAGCTCCGCGGAGCGCCCATTTCTGCTCTCTCACGATGTCTATTGTTTATTGAGGTCGTTTATGTATACACCTAATATGATAAATGTATATTTTCATGGTACGATATTCTCACACACAGGTTGCAGAGAAGAAAATCTGCATAGGTCACGATTCATCAGATCACAGGTTTAATCGAGAATAGTGACGTTCGTTCCAGAATCCGATAAGGAACAAACAGGTTCTATGTTGAGCAGCGCACAGACAAATGGAGGTCTGCGTCTTGTCACCGTATTCACCTTGTTACACCCTCTCGCAGGACGTAAGATAGAGGCCACCACATATTCCCCTAGCGTCAGCTACCACGCTATTTCTCTCTTCTTGAACGGCAATCACATAAAAAATGCCAAGACCCACCGCAGTGGTAACAAGCTCCCCTGGCCCAGGCAGCACTCTCATTACACTTACAGAGACCTTGTGGCACACTGAACGGTCCCAAAGGCATATCTTTCAGCTGCAAATACGATGCTTTCTGTGCTTGCGTTCACCTTGTCCAAATCATCAAAGTTTACGCGTTTCTCAGAAAATAATACCTGCGTATGCTTTTACGGTTGAATCCTTTTTTTAAATATTTGCAACCACACAACTTATGTTCCGAACCTGTAGAGCCAAATTGCCCATTGGAATTTGTTGCATATACTCTTCCAACGTTTCATTATGCACCTGCACACGAAATATGGTTATTAATTAAGTCATTCCTAACAGCTGATAGTCTCACCCTTACAATCCTCCGACTGTGTCAAGGTTATTCGGCCCTTAAGCACGAGTCAAAGAATATAAGATCTGAAATTAGAAAAGTAATTGAACGAAATATCTTTATAATACTTTCTGGGGTTCCCGGGGTAGCACAAAACGTCTAAATCTGACTATTTCTTGAACACTAACGATTGAGAGATTGTGTGAACTCAGGAGCAAGAAGGAGGAAGTAAAGGAAAGGTAAGCAGCTAATGTAACTGCTGCACTGGGACTCCGCACGGAATAGGCGCCGACGAGTGAAAATGCGGGTCGGATTGGGACTCTAACCTGAGACCTCTCGTTTACTTGACACTTGCGTTAATCACTGCGGCACCCGGACACAGCGTTTATAGCAAAAACATGGACTATCTCAGCATATTCGCCGGCCGACTCACATTGCCACCAAGCGCCGCCTACGCCCAGCAGCCATCCGTGCCCTTCATACCCGCCGGAGGTTGAACGTAAATGTGTATCTTCACTGAGGCTTGTGGATTCAATGCACATCGAGACGAATCTGTTATACGAATGCTTAGAGCCTATATTATCGGACATGTACGTTCCCTTTCAATTTACATAGACTGTAGAGCTGCGGATCCCCCGTGATGTCTCTTGTTTCAGACATGTCCGAAAATACAGATACCACTAGTTCATATGATTGACAAGTTGTCAGCACCACGGGCAATATTGGATTGGGTGGTGCTCTGTACACTCATTATTAGTCCCTCTCTTCCCACTGTTAATCTCACTCGCATTCTCGTGAGAGAGAGTGACATCTTTTTTGAGACCGAACTAAGGTACATCCCATTCCAACGCATTCAACTTCATTTGTAATTCCATAACCATAGTCAGCAACTTAAAATGGTTCAAATGGCTCTGAGCACTATGGGACTTAACATCTGTGGTCATCAGTCCCCTAGAACTTAGAACTACTTAAACCTAACTAACCTAAGGACATCACACACATCCATATTTTTGTCTTTTTCTCAAAAGATATAAAATAAAATAAAACAAAATTGCGTGACTGAAGCTTAATTGAAATTGTTAATTTGCCCAAATCCCAGAGAGCCACACTCTGCTACGATTGGAATGGCCAGTGAGCGGAGCGCTTGGCGAGTAGTAGAGCTAGGCCACGAAATAAACATCATTCACAAAATAACCAGGTCATTAAAATAAACCAGCACTGTGTTCATGAGTAGCAAATTAGAAAACGTTGCCCAAAGGTTTGCAGTGCAACATTTATAAGTGCCTACAGGAGTCCAGTTAGCTTCCTTTTACAATCAAGCGAATGAGGGCAGGACTCAAATCCAACAATAGTTCACAGTACTGGACGCGCCATTCCACTGGACATTTTCCAAGCAGCACATTCGCTGATACCTCTAAAACATATAGATTGAATACATTTGTCAAAGCACACATTACATTCCCCGCTCCCAGAAATATATTTAAAACAACCTGTCAAGATACTAAAAAAAATCTTTCTAAATAAGAATAACTGAGAACAATACTATTAGAATCTAATGGCAATAGGTATTAACTCTTAATAGTAAACAAACAACGGAATGTCATGGTAAACGTACTAGGAGCATAATAAACCCAGGTAGAAACTCGACAGTGCTGATGACGAAAGCCTAATCTAATAGGACTATGCCAAGGTGTAGCATCGACTAGAGAGAGTTACAATATTCACATAATACTGAGCCGTGACGCTCGTTACTGGCGCGCCAGTCTCTTGGATGTCCATTATCGGTCCTTCGATGTTTCTCATCTTTGCTTGCCTTGTTGTTTTCCCCATTCGGGCAGCGAGTGGCAGTCGACGTTTGCTTTGGCTACCTGCTGAGACGAAGTGGGAAGGAACCACTTATATGTGGAGTTGGCTGTAAGCGGTCTGCCGGTTCAGGATGGAGGATATGTGTTGGCTGCCTGCCTGTCTGCTTCCTGATTTTGCTCGCCGTGCCTTGCCACCGCCTAGCTTGGGTTGCTGCCTGGTGTATCCTACACGAGCCATACCGGACGTCCAGCAGAAGTTAAGCAGCCTTGTGTTTCTATTACAGAAAAGGAGCAAATGAATAAGACTTTTCGTAACCAATTTTGGTGGCCTGGTAAGCGTGGCCCTCGCGTTTACACTGCCTTTGGGGAGAGCTAATTCTTTTAAATTTAAATAGTTGGGGTTCCCTGTCCTTTATAATCCTTTGGGGGTTTTATTTGACTTTTGTCTTTGGGGTTGCTTCCTTGTGCTTGGTTAAATGTTTACCTGTATAGTGGGAAGCGACTCCTGGTTAAAACTCGGAGAAGGTGTTTGATGTTACTGCTGCCTCCGGCGTTCGTCTTTTCAGTTAAGTGCTACATCCCTTCGAGCGACCTGGTGTCACTCCTCTTTAATTAATGCTGGTTTACGTGTACTTAATTTTGAATTGGCCATTTGAATTAATATTTTGGAGCGCAGTATAGCACTAAGGCAACCTAATTGTATAACACCTTGTACCCCGGTCTAGTACCTTAATTTTCAGTGGCACGAGTTAGCTCCACTACCGGTTTTCTGATGTGCTCACTTCAAAATCATGTCTTGTGTAAGTTTGACCCAAGTGATCTGGGAACACAGAGATGAGCTTTAGTGTCCCTTCAGTGCTAGTAAGTTAATGGGATCTTCATTTTGGCTTGGCTTCCACAGTTTGTGTGTGTTTGATTTGTTATTCATTTAATTACTGTAAGTTTGTTTATTAATTGGGGAGCAAGACATTTAAAGATTGTTAGTATTAACTCCCCTAGTTGCTGGGTGTTGCTAATTCGTTCCAAATGGCCTACTACTTATTCAGTGTCAAGGCTGTTGATCAGTTGGTTACTGTGAGTACAAATTCACGCTATTTATTTGTTGCCGAAATTGTTAAAGTGTCTGTGTCGTGATTCACTCACTAGCTACGTGTATGGGCTATATTGAGGTAAACCTTACATTGCCTCCTTAAAATTTGTTTCCTGCAAAACTCTTCAGAGAACTAAGTTTTGTCATTGCTTGTGTTACCCTTTACTGGGAGCAATATTTCGAGTAGTTAAATTTTGTCTTAAAATGTGTATTTCTCTGATGTAATAAACGTGTGATAAAAGAAAAAAGCAAAGGGTCCTGGTCCTTCTTATTGTGTACGGTCTGTAACACGTATTAAATACTAATCTTTAAAATTGGATGCACTCACTGAGCGTGATCAAATCACTACTAACACTCAAATCTATCCTCCACAAGCAGACCATTACACAAATGAATAAATGAATTATTTGAGCTTAGGGCTGTTCATAGGAGTATGTTCCTAAATTTTTATTCATAATTAGACCTACTCCTGTAAACCCCAATCTATTTTGTACTTATAACTCTCCACCGACCTTCACAAGGTTGCACTGTACCTAACTTCAGACCATCCATTTATCTTGTTAAAATTTCCAAATGCCCAATAAGAGTTTTAACATTCCATGGTCCGGTCTGTGGAATGCCCGTGTTATTTCTTCTCATGGCAGCGTCCTCCTGAGTAGACCATATCCGGAGATGCGAGTGCGCACTCATTTTATCGTCAGAAATAGCACCCCATAAGATGCCATCATCATTTACACATACAGCGGAGCTGCAAGGCCTCAGGAAAAATTAATGTCATATTGTAGCTGCAGCCGCCGAGCCGAGAGGACGCGCAGCTGAGCCACCAGCACCAGCAGAACTTGTCTGATAAACAGTAAATTATTTTATTCTTTATTTTCTTCACGTGCTTTTGCAAGTAAGTGACCTATACGTGTGTATTTCACTGTGTAGATTAGTGGTTCGGAAATTAATCGTAGTTTTTGTTTTTTCTTAAGTCTTGTGAATATCCTTGTGTAGGGCGGCTACCTAGAGTAAATTTTCCCCTCGCCAGAAACTCCGTCAAGCCACAAAGTATTAATTTTGTGCTAGTAGACGGCATACAGTTTAGATCAGTGCATTCTAGTTTGAATATTTATCTCGTGCAGTAACTTTTCGTTAAACAAAGTTTCTAATAACATGTCTCTGTAAATACATCAATTTCAGTAGAGACATCTATTATTATTTAATAGCTTGCGGTCTCAGAGTACAGTTAGAAATCTGCATAAAACTTTTAGTGTTACTTTATTTTCCTTTGGTATATTTTGTATAAATTTCAAATTCAGTAGCGCCCTTTCAGACGTTATTTTTTTTTTTTTTTTTTACACAGTACGATATGGGTTGGGACTGCGCTTGATGTGATCGAACACAAGGAGAGTTGGCTGCTGTCCGTAAACAGCAGGAAGCTACGTTGGCTACCGTCGACAAACTTGTAGCTATTCCTCAAAGTTGCGGTGACGTCGTGGCGCCAGTGACGAGACCTGCGACACCCTTGGGGGCCACTGGAATCCTGTGGTGACCCGGAGGTCGCTGCACCTTCTGATACGCAGCATCTGACGGGTCCGTCCTCACACCAGAGCGGGTGCAGGCAGTGGTGGGTTCGCCTGTCATTGAGGGAAGGCGAAAGAGGGAGCAGGCCCTGCATCTGGGTCCCTACTTCTTAGCATCTAGTAGGAGGTGCTTCCCAATGTTAATGATAACTCAGAGCCAGCACGGTCGATTTTCCTGCCCAGTCCGGACAAGTACAGAGGGCGTGTATGTTTGTCATTGGGAGCTCCAACGTTAGGTGGATGATGGGGCCCATCAGGGAGATAGCAGGTACGGCAGGAAAGAATTGCTGTGTGCATTCGGTATGACTGCAGGGAGGTCTCATCCGTAATGTGGAGAAGGCGGCGATCGAGCGCACTGGGTGCAACCGGCTGCATGTAGCGGCACATGTCGGCGCGAATGCCACCTGCCGCTTGGATTTTGAGGCAATCATGGACTTCTTTCGGCGGATTGCTGATTTGGCGAAGGCAACTAAGAGCGCAAGCGGGGTGCAGACTAAACTATCTATTTGCAGCATCGTACGAAGGATTGAACGCGGTCCCCTGGTTGGGAGCAGAGTGGAAGGTCTAAAGCAGAGGCTCAGACTACTCTGCGACGATATCGGATGCGAATTTATTGACTTCCGGTATCTGGTCAGAATTGTAACGTACCTTTTAATAGGTAAGGCGGTCACAACATGCAGGAAGCGGCTACTGGGGTAGCGGAATACGAGTGGCTTGCACATGGGGCGTTTTTAGGTTAGAGAAACCCTCCCTTGTGATCAAAGACGATTTTCCTGTTAAATCAGCCACAGTGACCTCAGGGAATCTTGGTTCTCGCAGATCAGAGGTACAAAAGATTAATATGATTTTAGATTGTGCTCCCTGCCGCCATTGGATAAGCAGCTGCAGCAGAAAGTCGTATAACCCTAGCTTACTTATTTGTTAGATAGTTAATTTAATTTCTTTGCGTGTTTTTGGGAACTTGCATTGTTTAATTCATATATTTCGGGCGTATTATAGTATTTGAGGGTTGTAGCATCGCGCCTTAGTACCTGAATAGTGTAAATTCGCGTAGTCGTCTGTCTTCGGTTTTTGTTTTGAACAGCCAGTGTCGGTTGGTCACAGCCATTGTGCTCCCTGCCGCCGTTGGATCAGCAGCTGCAGCAGCAAGTCGTATAACCCTAGATTACTTATTTGTTAGACAGTTTAATTAATTTTTTTCCGTGTTTTTGGGTACTTGCATTAATTAATTCATATATTTCGGGCGTATTATAGTATTTCATAGTTGTAGCATCGCGCTTTAGTGTTTACTTGGTAGATTCTTATTTAAATTGCGTGTGAGTTTCGTATAGGAGGTGCAATTTCGAGTTTTAGTTACTGTAATCGTAAATTCAGCAGATTGTAGCGCAGTCGTTAGGCATTTGTACAGGTTAGTTGATACATTCTTTGCGTGTTTCGCCTGCGTTATCTTGGAACGGACTCGTGTTTCAGTAACTGTTGTTCAACATCGATTAGAATGGACAGGGACTGCGACTGCTGTGTTCGGATGAGGGCTGACTTGGCATCCCTTCGCACACAGCTGCAATCGGCGCTGACTTCGGTCGTGCAGCTTGAGGCTGTTGCCAATGGGCACCACTGTGGGGAGCCAGACTTGGGTATCACAGGGACGTCAACCTCGTCCCTTCTGTCCCCAGATCGGTCTGCCGCTGTGGTTACCCCGGTTGCTGCCCGCAGTGGGACTGAGCCCTCGCCTGTGGTTGATTGGGAGGTCGCTCCAAGGCGTGGCAGGCAGCGAAAGGCGTCCCCGGAGGCTGATCAGAAAGTCTCCCCGGTGCGTCTGACAAACCGGTTTCAGGCACTGTCTCTGGCTGAGCCAGATGCAGCAGCCTGCCATGTTTCAGAGGATCATTCTCAACCTTCAAGGTCCAGACAATCGCAGAGGGTGGGCTTACTGGTAGCTGGGAGCTCCAATGTTAGGCGCGTAATGGGGCCCCTTAGGGATACGGCGGCTAAGGAGGGGAAGAAATCCAGTGTGCACTCCGTGTGCATTCCGGGAGGAGTCATTCCTGATGTGGAAAGGGTCCTTCCGTATGCCATGAAGAGCACAGGGTGCAGCCAGCTGCAGGTGGTGGCACATGTCGGCACTAATGACGTGTGTCGCTTTGTATCTGAGGAAATTCTCTCTGGATTCCAGCGGCTATCTGATTTGGTGAAGGCTGCCGGTCTTGCTTACGAGATGAAGGCAGAGCTCACCATCTGCAGCATCGTTGACAGAACCGACTGCGGACCTTTGGTGCAGAGCCGGGTGGAGGGTCTGAATCAGAGGCTCAGACGGTTTTGCGACCGTATTGGCTGCAGATTCCTTGACTTGCGCCATAGGGTGGTGGGGTTTCGGGTTCCGCTGAATAGGTCAGGAGTTCACTACACTCAGCTGGCGGCTACACGGGTAGCGGAGGCTGTGTGGCGTGGACTGGGCGGTTTTTTAGGTTGGAAGGCCTCGGGAAAGTGCGGGATGGGCTTCAATGTCAAAGGGTGCTTGGCAATTACAGGACGTGCCTGGATCAAGGAACAGTCGGAATTATAGTTGTAAATTGTTATAGTTGCGCTGGAAAAGTCCCTGAGCTTCAAGCGCTAATAGAAAGCACAGAAGCTGATATCGTTATAGGTACAGAAAGCTGGCTAAAGCCTGAAATAAGTTCTGCAGAAATTTTTACGAAGACTCAGACGGTTTTCAGGAAAGATAGATTAGGCAGAATTGGTGGTGGAGTGTTTGTGTCTGTCAGTAGTGGTTTATCTTGTAGTGAAGTCGAAGTAGATACTCCGTGCGAATTGGTATGGGTGGAGGTTATACTTAAGAGCCGAATTAAGTTAATAATTGGCTCCTTCTACTGACCCCCAGACTCCGATGATACAGTTGCGGAACAGTTCAGAGAAAGTTTGAGTCTCGTAACAAATAAAAACCACACTCATACGGTTATAGTTGGTGGGGACTTCAACCTACCCTCGGTATGTTGGCAAAAATACTTGTTCAAAACCGGTGGTAGGCAGAAAACGTCTTCCGAAATTGTCCTAATTGCTTTCTCCGAAAATTATTTCGAGCAGTTAGTCCACGAACCCACGCGAATTGTAAATGGTTGCGAAAACACACTTGAACTCTTAGCCACAAACAATCCAGAACTGATAGAGAGCATCACGACTGATACAGGGATTAGTGATCACAAGGTCGTTGTAGCTAGGCTCAATACCATTTCTTCCAAATCCATCAGAAACAAACACAAAATAATTTTATTTAAAAAAGCGGATAAAGTGTCACTAGAAGCCTTCCTAAAAGACAATTTCCATTCCTTCCGAACTGACTATGCGAATGTAGAAGAGATGTGGCTCAAATTCAAAGATATAGTAGCAACAGCAATTGAGATATTCATACGTCATAAATTGGTAAGGGATGGAACGGATCCCCCGTGGTACACAAAAAAGGTCCGAACGCTGTTGTAGAGGCAACGGGAAAAGCATGCGAAGTTCAGAAGAACGCGAAATCCCGAAGATGGGCTTAAATTTACAGACGTGCAAAATTTGGCCCGTACTTCGATGTGAGATGCCTTTAATAGGTTCCACAACGAAACATTGTCTCGAAATTTGGTAGAAAATCCGAAGAAATTCTGGTCGTATGTAAAGTACACAAGCGGCAAGACGCATTCAATACCTTCGCTGCGCAGTGCCGATGGTACTATTATCGACGACTGTGCCGCTAAAGCGGAGTTATTTAACGCAGTTTTCCGAAATTCCTTCACCAGGGAAGACGAGTGGAATATTCCAGAATTTGAAACACGAACATCTGCCATCATGAGTTTCTTAGAAGTAGTTACCTTAGGGGTTGCGAAGCAACTCAAATCGCTTGATACGGACAAGTCCTCAGGTCCAGATTGTATACCGATTAGGTTCCTTTCAGATTACGCTGATACTATAGCTCCCAACTTAGCACTCATATACAACCGCTCGCTCACCGATAGATCTGTACCTACAGATTGGAAAATTGCGCAGGTCGCACCAGTGTTCAAGAAGGGTAGTAGGAGTAATCCATTTAACTACAGACCTATATCATTGACGTCGGTTTGCAGTAGGGTTTTTTTAGCATATACTGTATTCAAACATTATGAATCACCTCGAAGGGAACGATCTATTGACACGTAATGAGCATGGCTTCAGAAAACATCGCTCTTGTGCAATGCAGCTAGCTCTTTATTCGCACGAAGTAATGGCCGCTATCGACAGGGGATCTCAAGTTGGTTCCGTATTTCTAGATTTCCGGAAGGATTTTGACACCGTTCCTCACAAGCGACTTCTAATCAAGCTGCGGAGCTATGGGGTATCGTCTCAGTTGTGCGACTGGATTCGTGATTTCCTGTCAGGAAGGTCGCAGTTCGTAGTAATAGACGGCAAATCATCGAGTAAAACTGAAGTGATATCAGGTGTTCCCCAGGGAAGCGTCCTCTGCTGTTCCTGATCTATATAAATGACCTGGGTGACAACCTGAGAAGTTCTCTTAGATTGTTCGCAGATGATGCTGTAATTTACCGTCTAGTAAGGTCATCCGAAGACCAGTATCAGTTGCAAAGCGATTTAGAAAAGATTGCTGTATGATGTGTAAGGTGGCAGTTGACGCTAAATAACGAAAAGTGTGAGATGATCCACATGAGTTCCAAAAGAAATCCGTTGGAATTCGATTACTCGATAAATAGTACAATTCTCAAGGCTGTCAATTCAACTAAGTACCTGGGTGTTAAAATGACGAACAACTTCAGTTGGAAGAACCACATAGATAATATTGTCGGGAAGGCGAGCCAAAGGTTGCGTTTCATAGGCAGGATGATGCAACAAGTCCACTAAAGACACAACTTACACTACACTCGTTCGTCCTCTGTTAGAATATTGCTGCGCGGTGTGGGATCCTTACCAGGTGGGATTGACGGAGGACATCGAAAGGGTGCAAAGAAGGGCAGCTCGTTTTGTATTATCACGTGACAGGGGAGAGAGTGTGTCAGATATGATACACGAGTTGGGATGGAAGTCATTACAGCATAGACGTTTTTCGTCGCGGCGAGACCTTTTTACGAAATTTCAGTCACCAATTTTCTCTTCCGAATGCGATAATATTTTGTTGAGCCCAACCTACATAGGTAGGAATGATCATCAAAATAAAGTAAGAGAAATCAGAGCTCGAACAGAAAGGTTTAGGTGTTCGTTTTTCCCGCTCGCTGTTCGGGAGTGGAATAGTAGAGAGATAGTATGATTGTGGTTCGATGAACCCTCTGCCAAGCACTTAAATGTGAATTGCAGAGTAGTCATGTAGATGTAGATGTAGTAAACTGCAGTGGCATACAAGGAAAGGCGCCATAATTAGTATTGCCTACTGAAGGTTTAAATGTACAAATTGTATCCGGAACAGAAAGCTGGTTGAGACCAGACGTCAATGACAACGAAATTTCAATCGTAAGGACAGGTTAGTCGCCGGTGATGGAGGCCTGTTTATTGCAGTAAAAAATTCGAGGTTATTATGGATTCCAAATGTTAATTAATCTGGGTGAAACTGAGTATCAAAGAAGGGTCAAAAATGGTGATCGGATGATTTTATAGACCACTTGGCTCAGGACCAGTAGTTGTAGAGCGCTTCACACAGAACTTGCAGAATACCATTGCTACTTTTCCTGATCATGCCACTGTAATAGGAGGTGACTTCAACTTGCCAGGTATAGATTGGGAATGTTATGCCATCAAAACTGCTCCCAGATAGAGGGATTCGTGTGTCATTGTCCTGGGTGTCTTGAC
Source organism: Schistocerca gregaria (assembly GCF_023897955.1). Classification (NCBI taxonomy): domain Eukaryota; kingdom Metazoa; phylum Arthropoda; class Insecta; order Orthoptera; family Acrididae; genus Schistocerca; species Schistocerca gregaria. The sequence goes on from NC_064926.1 coordinate 279,124,352, forward strand.
CGAAAATTACCTTGGGCAGATAAAGAACCAACTCGTGAGGTATCGTCTTAGACCTCCCGGTAACAAACAGACCTGAACATATCGGATCGGTTAACTTAGAGGAAGGTATCAGTGATCATAAGGATGTGACAGCATCTATGACAATAGGTTCTACAAGGAATATTAAGAAATATAGGAAGACAGGTTTGCTCACTAAGGGTGGAAGGATACAAATTTCAGAATATCTCCGCATTCAGCATCAAATTTTCGCTGATTAGAACGAAGATGTGGAGAACACATGGAAAAAAAATTCAAAGGCATTGTTCTATATGCCCTAGACAGGTGTGTTCCGAGTAAGGTTTTAAAGGATGAGAAATATCCACCACGGTTTAAGAGCCGTGTTAGAAAAGCGCTACGTAAACAAAGAGCACTCTATCTCGGATTAAACAGAAGTAAAAACCTAGTTGACAAACAAAAGCTGAACGAAGCAAAAATGAGCGTAAGGAGAGTAATGAGGGAAGCTTTCAAAGATTTGGAAAGTAAGACGTTGTCAACCGACGTCAGTAAAAACCCTAAGAGATTTTGGTCGTATATAAAATCGTCTACTCACTGTCACCGACACGTAAGATAACAGAAAGAAGGCCGCAATACTGAATATTGTCTTCCGAAGTTGTTTCACAGTGGAAGATCGTAACATTGTTCCTCCTTTCAATCATCGCACGAACGTCGAAATGGCAGATACTGAGATAACCTACCGTGGAATTAAAAAGCATCTACAATCGCTTAGTAGTGGAAAGGCGTCAGGATCAGATCAGATACCTATACGATTCTAGAAATGTTATGAGAAAGAACTTGCTCCCTTCTAGCTGTAATTTATTGTAGATCACTTGAGCAACGAAAGGTACCTAACGACTGGAAAAAAAAGCAGGTCCTTCCCGTTTTTAAGAAAGGCCGTAAGACAGGTCCTATATCGTTGACGTCAATCTGTTGTACAATTATATAATACGTTTTATGCTCAAGAACTATTACGTTTTTAGGAAATGAACATCTCCTCTATAAAAATCAATATGGATTTCGCAAACAGAGATCCTGCGAAACTCAGCTCACTCCGTTCCTCCATGAGATCCACAGCGCAGTGTACAACGGCATTCAGGTCCATGCCCTGTTCGTTGGGTTCAGTAAGGCATTAGGCACCGTTCGGCATTCCCGTTTGATGAAAAAATAAGAGCCTACGGAGTATCGGAGCAGACGTGCGATTGGATTCAAGATTTTCTTGCAGGTAGAACTCAAAACGTCGCTCTTCACGGAACTAAATCGACAGATGTAAAGATAATATGCGGAGTACCACAGAAAGTGTGATACGACTGCTGTTCACAGTTTATGCAAATGATTTAGCAGAAAGCGTCGGATGCTTTTTAAGGCTATTAGCAGATAATGCTGTTGTTTATACCACAGGAGGAACGCCAGAAGATAGTAAGAATTTGCAGAACGACCTGCAGAGAATTGACGAATGGTGCAGACTGGCAGTTGACCCTGAACGTAAATAAATGTAACAAATTGCACGTACATAGGAAAAGAAATCCACTAGTGTACAGCTGATGAAAAACAGCAGGAGACAGAGTCTGCAGTAAAATATCTGGGCCTAACCATCCCGACCTTAAGTGGAATCACCGCATAAAACAGATAGTGGGAAAAGCAGATAACAGACTCAGATTAATAGGAAGAATCTTAAGGACATGTAACTTATCCAAGAAAGAAGTGGCTTATAAGGCGCTTGTTCACACGATTCATGAGTGTTGTTCATCTATCTGGGATCCATATGAGGTAGAACTGATAGTGAAGATAAAGAATATCCATCGAAGAAAGGCGCATTTCGTCATGGGATCTTTAAGCTGTCGAGAAGGCGTTACGGAAATGCTACACAAACTCCGGTGGCAGACGTTACAAGAGAGGCGTTGTGCATCACGGAGAGATTTACTATTGAAATTTTGGACAGCACTTTTCAGGAGGAGTCAGACAACATATTATTCCCCCCCCCCCCCACTCCGACCCCCACCACCCCCATAAACATCTCGTGTATTGAACACGAGGAGAAAATTCGAGCCGGCCGGGGTGGCCGAGCGGTTCTAGACGCTACAGTCTGGAACCGCGAGACTGCTACGGTCGCAGGTTCGAATCCTGCCTCGGGCATTGATGTGTGTGATGTCCTTAGGTTAGTTAGGTTTAAGTAGTTCTAAGTTCTAGGGGACTGATGACCACAGAAGTTAAGTCCCATAATGCTCAGAGCCATTTGAACCAATTATGTTTTTTTTTGAGAAAATTCGAGAAATTTAAGCCAATACAGACGCCTACTGACAATCATTCTTCCTACGCATTATTCGCGAGTGGAAAACGGTTCAAGAGATCACATAGTGGTACCGAAAGTACCCACCGACACACATAATTAGGTTGCTTCCGGAGTATGATGCATATACTTTCCTCTTGCTTTCAACGACATCAGGTGTTTCCTTATCCCTCAAATAATAAAGCCTACCTCTGTATTTTGCAACCTGAATATTTTGTGTGTAACATGTAAAATACACAAATAAGCGACAACAATAGGACTACTGCCCATATCGAGGTCAATTTCCACTTGGTAGTGTTGCAGACTCCTCGTGTGCTAAGGGAAGTATAAATCTAAAGTATAGGAAAACGATTTTAGCAGTCATACTGTCCGAAAATGGAGAATCCCCTTGCGTAAGCTGTTTTGACTCCTGACAGTGTGGACATCTCGAAAACGACATAGCTCGGCAACTGATCACTTGCTACATGCTTCATCATCTGTGGAAAGTGACGGAAGGATGCTGAAATCGCGAATAGGCGAGAAAGTTGTCCTTGATCTTTGGGGCATGTATCCAGGACCAATATTTTGATTGATAACGACGTAACGACATGGAGCCGCCAGACCCAGTTGCGAGTTCGAATCCCTGCTAGGACACCTGCTTGTTGCACTAAATCCGCCCACGGCGCAGAGGCCTACCAATCCACTCCAGTAGTAGCCAGACTACGCCAGGCGCCAGTGGGTCACAGCTCAGGCACAGCAGCCGCCTATCGACAACGCGGCGGCTGTCTCTCTTGCCAATCGCCTTGGCCACCTGGGTGTTATCTTTCAGCACGGAGACGCTACCTCTGCAAGATTTTGTTATGCGGCACTGACATTGGTGCTGTGGCTCACGCAGTAAAGCCTCGGTCCAAATGCAGAGTCCAGACGCCAGCAAAGTAGGAATCCAGCAAGTATTGAAGGCAGCACAATGTAGTCGACCTAGAAAGAAGGTAACTCATCATACCCTCGTTCGACCAATATGTGGATAATGTTTGTCAGTATGGTACCCACACCATGAAGGATTGATAGAGGTAACAGTACAGAATCAAAGCAGAGCAGCGTGTTCCGTTACGCGTTCCTTTAGTAAGCACGAATGTACAGCGAAGATGCTCACCCGTTTTCAGTGGCTCGGCTTGAGAGTAACATTGTGCACAAGAAACATTCAGTGAACATCTCAGTTGACAAGCAATGTTGTGCTAAACTACCTGGCTTGATTATGTACCTCTATAACTACAGAGGTGTGTTTCAGGTGAAAAAACATGTTTTCATTACAATGCAGCAAATTTTATAGTCTTTTTCATTTTACGTTTTACATCATACGTAGATGTCTCCTATGTGAGTCGGTTCCCTGATTAACTATTCGTGGTAAATTTCCATCAAACACCACTAAACCAAACTGGATGAACTCGTATTACCATTAATCATTGTGTACCATAGATCACCAGTAGAGGGCGAATTTACATGCACTATGAATTTCCAAAAAGCATTAAAACCGTCAGATATTGAAGCACTTGAACCACGGGGAATATTCGCCAAAATTCGGAATATATGCATCTCAGTATGGGATATGGGCGCTAAAATACATACTCCAGGCTCATTAATGTAATAGTGGAACTGATGTCTGTGCGTATTACACACCTTATTTAGTTTCAAAGGTTTTCACAAAACTCTTAAGGAAAGGGATTTTTACTATCTTTCAAAATTTATTGTTGCTATTGAAGAAGCTATGAATGATTTTAGCCCCAATTTGAACTAACCCTTCAATTTAATGTCGATTAAAACTAACGGCAGTAATTTACATCCTCCTTTACTGTACTTCATGAACCAGTTATTGCTTTTGATCAGTAATGAGTTGTTATTAATGAACTTCTTGTAAGAATATTTGTAAACAAGCCACCTCCCCAAGAAGAAAATTTATCGGTACTAGTACACCGTTACGCAAGTGTTTGACTGTCGTAGGAGTGAAAGGGACGAGTAGAGGAAAATGAAACAATCTTGTAATCGCTCTACGACGTTTGCCCAAGAACAGCAGTACCAATGTTACATCACTGCTGATGCGTAAGCCTAAATTTATTTCAAAATACCTCAAGTGAGGTAGTTACAAAATAATAAAATGTCCGCGTTTGATTTTCCGTATTTTCGTATGCGTTAGTACTAGTAAACGGTGTTTTGACCATTGGAATCTCGGTCATAGTTCTTCCATACAAGTATTGTTGCCTTCCAAGTACCGCGACGTCAATCCTTATTTTCTGTGCGGACATTTGAAACCTGTAGTGTGTTCTAGCCCTGTCGATACCACCTATGAACCTTGGGAACGCTTTTTGGATGGTTGGTAATGCGTCCTGAACGTGCCTGAGAGTTTTGAACATTATGGGCATCAATTGGAGGACGTGATAAAACATGTCTTCACCTGAACCATGGCCATTTGCAACATTTCCTGTAATATTCTTGCTCACAGGTGTATGTCTGTTGATGTCCAATACCAATGCTAGTTCTAGGAAACTATGTTCTGTGTTCATGTACTCAGTCGTAATATGTCATACAGGGTGGGATCATTGGTTTCCGGATCTGTGTCTATTGGGAACACTTGTTTGTTTCATTGCCGTCTGATCACCCTTCCAATTGTCCCTGTAAAAGACAAACACCCTTTATGTTCAAAATTGTCCATTTGTTTCGTTCCGTGCCTCAATCAGTAAGAACAGATAGCTTATAGTAACACTGTGTTGTATGTCTGTCAGTCAGCCGTACAAGATTTCTCTCGAATGGTTAGAGGTGCCAAGTTCAAATTCATGTCATAAATCGGCGTCTATGTCCTCTCTGAGGAGTAAAAGTTTTAAGCTTCAAAGTAAATGCAACCAAATGATACGGACATTTATGACACACATTTTGATACTCGCAAGCTCACCCTTCAGACCTATAGGATACTTTAAGAATCCTGAAATTTCACAGTACTATTAAAGGAGAAAATCCGAAAATTGTTAATATGTAGGCATATCACATAAAAAATAAACTTTTGCCACTTGTTATCAGCCTGTTATCTGCTCCTCTATGAAGATCCATTTTCTCAGAAACAGGTAGTGATATCAAGTTACAACTGATGTCAAATATTAAGATCTACGGTCACTTCGCGGTTTAAAAACATTAAGCTTTTAGATCAATTTAGTCAAAATATACGGCCATTTATGTCACACATTTTAACAGTCGGAAACTCAGTCTTCGAAACCTATAGGATACTTATAGTTTACATAGAATTATGAAAGTTGCTAAGAAGCAAGCTTCACAGTCAAATAAAGGGGAAAATGTAAGAACTGTTAATTTACAATTATATGTCATAAAAGTATTCTTTTGTCATTTTTTGTCATTTGTTGTTCGTGTCTCTGTTCGTCCGTCTGACAAGACCACTTTTTTACAGGAACTGGTAGGGGTATCAAGCTGAAATTAATGCCTGATACTTACGTCTACGCCAGGGCATCACAACTAGCTGTTTTTGAGCGTGAGAACTCATGCCTGATTAGGCTCTTGTCACGAGCAGAGCAGCTGCAGCGAGGTGGGGAATACAGGTGCAACACCGAAGAAGGGCCATGTATGAACAGGGAACGGCCAGTTTTGACATTGGTATCATATGATAGCAAAGGAGAGTCGGTATTGTATAACACCGCCAATTTCTTCGTATTTCAATCTGCAGTGCTAAGGATCTTTTTTTTTTTCAAAAGTACCAAATGTTTAGTTTATCTTAAGATACTGAGTACTTTCAAGAAATTCAATTTACGAAGACACTACATGCCACGTCAAAGGATACGGAAACGGGGAATGTGAAGGGCCTGAGTCCTAGACATACATTACTAGACTGATAAAACTAAATGCAGTATCATTGCTGTTACTGAAGAATACAAAAAAGGCGGCGAGAGCAAGGATCGTGTAAATAACTGTTTACAAACTGATAGAACTGTCGTAAGAAATGGGGAGAAACTGGTAGAGTTACGTTACCTTTAGAATTTTGATATAGCTATTAAAACATGTGTTGTGTTTGGCTCTAATATTTGTTACAGGAGGCAGCAGGAAAGGAATTATCTCGGCGCTAGCATAACTAGCAATATCATACGTATTTTTGTTTTTTTACTGTGTTTTAACCTAATTAATTGGTAAAAGTTTGTCATATTTGAAAAATCGGCAGTGTTTACGTAAATTTTAAGGGGATTAATAGATCTAGTAATAAAAGTTGTAGCTTAATGATGTGTTTTCAATCAGTTTTGATCAACTTCGGCTTTCCTTCCAGTAGTAAGCGCGTTAAGAAAGTGCTCCTGTAAGTAGTACGTGCTAATTATCGTGGATAACAAAAGTCATTCATTTGAGCGTTCTTACGAAAAAAGAAACGGTCTACTTTAAAAGTGTGTATATGTAACGTGGTGTTCTTCTCATAAAACGACTCCATAATGTGTGTATTAAGTTAGTACGCATGTATTTTCTCAACTGCAGAATATTTTTAGACAGTCTAGGAAAGCTTACATCATTTTATTTCAGAAAATCGTTGTAGTACAAAATACAACATCCTGACGCCGCCATCTTACCTCATCAAATTCCAGGCTTCAGCAAAAGATGGGCCTGCACCAGTCTTAGTAATGTATGGCTGTGTCCTGAGCGTGGGCAAAAGGTTTTACAACTTAAAAGGAAGCTCTCTGAAGACGAAGAAGAAGAGGAACAAAAACAAGTTGGTGTGCCGTTCCAATACGACAAACTGCATTACTTTTAGTAATGTCCTTGCTCCCTTTCACAGGTGGTGATTTAATAAAAGATATTTGAAAGCTGTAGATAAACATGTGTCCACTTCAGGCAGAACAATTTCACATGGTACCGTTATCAAACATGACAATCATGCGTGCACACAGGTTCCAGAAACAATGTTCCGAGCCATCTTGTGAAATCCTAGTAAGTAATTTCTCATAATCCTTATCACTATATCAGGCACACAGCTGGCAGCGAAATCCTTAGCAGCGTTAACAAAATGTAGATTTCTCATTGTATTTCTACAGACGGAGCCCCTGTCCAGTTAGGAGGTAAATCAGAATTCGTAGGACAATTGAACGGATAAATGAAAAAGCTTCCTGTACCCAGTTCGCACTAATCTGCTGCTTAAAGTACCTCATCTGCAATGCGGCAGGGATTTTGGAGACACTCTATATGTCTCCAAAGTCTCCAAACACTTCTCTCAGGATAGTTTTCCTCGATTACACAAGTCTCCACACGGATCTTTACGAAATGACGATTGGAGTGGGGGGGGGGGGGGGGGGGTAGGAGGGAGGTACAATGGTCGCAGCTCGCAGGCCTGGGATCACCGTCTGCTCGTGAAGAAAATCTGCTGTGAAGCCCTGGTCAACCTAAAAAGTTGAAACTTCTAAGTCAATACAAGCCGAAGATACGGCTGTTTATATCGCATAATTTGATACTCGCAAGATATCAAGTGTACAATGGTGTTGCGGTACGATTTGAAAGGCTAAAGGCGACTATGAATTTACGCTGCGAAAGCATTCACTTTTAACTAACAAGCCTTCCACTTCACTACGTGGTCCATGTGTCTGCTATATTCTCTTTGATTGTGGTTTTTATTGTTAGTCTATATCGTTTTTTATCGGAATCTAAATGAACTTGAATGCTGAAATAATTTAATGAAATGTTGGCCCTGTCATAATTGTAGTCATTTGTTCATGGGTAACTGATATATCAACATGAGATTGACCTTTATAAAAATTATGCCACAAATATATTGAATCGTAAAATAGGACAAAACATACAAATTTAGCGTTATCATGAACTGTTGGTAACACAAACAGACGCAACGAATAGTTAACACTTGACTGCGTGGTGATTGGTTGGCAAAGCCTAAGGTTTTCTGATTCAAGTATTTACTCTAGCTCAAAAAATGGATAACCCAATCTGAAATTATCTAACACTGAATAGACTTTACTGGGACAATTCCACACAGAAGTAGTACTACACTGGTGGAGCTGAGAACAAGTGGCGAGACTGTGATTTAGTTTGCCCTAACAAGATGGAGCAGCTATACTGTATCCCTCTCTCGATCTGTAGCACTGTCTCAGGTGACGGTCCTGGTTCAAGTGTCTGCAGAACAGTGACGTGCGGCACCTGCAATTCGTTATCGCGGGTACGAAATATGCAAATTCGGGGTTGACGGTCTGTTAGACGAGTCGGCATGACTCTAATGGAGCCCTGAAATCTCGACAGATTCCAGCGTCTGACATTACGATTCGCTGTTTATACCATGGACCAATTTGGCTCAGTCACATGGCAGTGAGCACAAGGAGATGAAACGTCAAGGCAGCAGACCTGACACGAATAAGACTACCCTCAAGTACAGCGAGTAGTCTTAGATCACTGAGGTCTGAACTGTCGGTAAAACTAAGTCCTCACCACAGTCTCCTCAGTCAACACCACTGCTAGTGCAAGGTCACGCTCAAGACAAGATTCGCAAGTGCAATGCACTCATGACAAGAGTCAAGGCAAGAGTCATCTCCAGAGTGGAGTTTGAATCAGAAGGCCAAGTTTCTCCCCTCACTTTCCGTCAAACATCGGTAAACTCCACAAAATGATTGACACGGGTGCTCCCACTAGGGTTTCGTGCCAGTCGCAAGACTCCACAAGTTCCATGTCTCGCCTATAACTCGTCTGTTCTACCCACCATCATCAAAGCTAACAACATTCTTCTCGGTTTTGGATAAGCAGCCGTTCCCTCGCTCGTAAATTCCCATGCAGAGAGGAGAATATGTTTTGCTCCCTACTTGTTTCGTCCAATGGCTACTTCAGTGAGAGTGATTTGAGTTTCTATTTTAGTCCTAAAGTGAAGAATAAATTTTAGCCCTAATATGAACCACACATTTATAACACATCTATCACTGAGATTATTATCTGGATGGCCCAAACGTTACAGAGTGTCCGACGAGGGGCCCTGGATTAACTAATTGAAGTGCTTCTGTGTCCCAATACACACCGGTTCAGGCCCACCATGTTGTTGTTGTTGTCTTCAGTCCTGGGACTGGTTTGATGCAGCTCTCCATGCTACTTTATCCTGTGCAAGCTGCTTCATTTCCCAGTACCTACTGCAACCTACATCCTTCTGAATCTGCTTAATCTACTCATCTCTCGGTCTCCCTCTACGACTTTTACCCTCCACGTTGCCCTCCAACGCTAAATTTATGATCCCTTGATGCCTCAAAACATGTCCTACCAACCTATCCCTTCTTCTAGTCATGTTGTGCCACAAACTTCTCTTCTCCCCAATCCTATTCAATACCTCCTCATTAGTTACGTGATCTATCCACCTTATCTTCAGTATTCTTCTGTAGCACCACATTTCGAAAGCTTCTATTCTCTTCTTGTCCAAACTAGTTATCGTCCATGTTTCACTTCCATACATGGCTACACTCCAAACAAATATTTTCAGAAATGACTTCCTGACACTTAAATCTATATTCGATGTTAACAAATTTCTCTTCTTCAGAAACGCTTTCCTTGCCATTGCCAGTCTACATTTTATATCCTCTCTACTTCGACCATCATCAGTTATTTTACTTCCTAAATAGCAAAACTCCTTTACTACTTTAAGTGTCTCATTTCCTAATCTAATTCCCTCAGCATCACCCGATTTAATTGGACTACATTCCATTATCATCGTTTTGCTTTTGTTGATGTTCATCTTATATCCTCCTTTCAAGACACTGTCCATTCCGTTCAACTGCTCTTCCAAGTCCTTTGCCGTCTCTGACAGAATTACAATGTCATCGGCGAACCT